>NC_137042.1:8504702-8592202 GCF_032717465.1 Coenobita brevimanus
AAAAAAAGCTAGAGAGAAAAAGATGGGACAACAGTAACAGTAGAAAGAAAAAAAAAACAGCTAAAAAGGGCAATAACAGCTGGAGACAACTGTGGGGGGAGGGGAGATACAGACAGCTGGGGAGAAAATGGGGAAAAGAGTCGTCATAGAACCAAAAAGTCAGCTTAAAGGGGCATAAGACAGCTAAAATATCAGAGTGGGAGGGAGACAGGAGCAAGGGGAAAGAGAGAGCAGCTCACCTCCCTTCTGACGGTGTGTGGCAGGGCCCCTCCCATGCGACACCGCCTTTACTAATGCACTTGGTTAGAGTTAGGGAGATCAACCATTTGATACATAGATACACGAGTTGGTAGATGGATAAAAAGACAGACAGACACTTAGATAGAAAGACAGAGATAAAAAGACAGATAGACAGACATATATACACAGACTGATACAGATAGACTGATAGATAGACAGACACAGGTAGACAAATACTGGGATGGGCAGAAACAGGGAGGAGGGAGAAAACGGCAGAAAGAGACAAAGAAACACGGTCCGAGAAAGCAGAAGACAGCCAGAGACAGCAGTAACAGGGAAAGACCGGGCGCCCATCACCACCCCGCTGAAGGAATGTAGAAGCGGCCCCTCTTGCAAGACACCCTCATTACTGATACATGTGGCAAATGCACTCGCCAGGCAGGTAATAGACGCAGGGGGGGAACGGAGCGCGGGGACTAACTCGGGAACGGATTGACAGATGGAGTGACAGGCGAGGGGGCCGCTGGGACAGTGTGGATGCGGGGGCGAGGTTGGGAGGACAGAAGGAGAAGAGAGGCGTGGGTAGGGTGGGGAGAGGGGAAAGGGAGGAAGAGTGTGCGGGGGATCGGGAGAAGGGAGGAGAGAGAAGGTGTGGGTGGGGAGAGGGGAAAGAGAGGAAGTGTGTTAGGGTGGATGGGGAGAGGGATGAGGAAGAGTGTAAGGGTGGATGGGGAGAAGGGAGAAGAGGGATGGAGTAGGAAGGGGAGAGGGTATGAGAAGGAAGGTGTGGGTGGGGCTTCAGTGGTGTGATAGGAGTGTCTACACATACCGAAAAGAACGGATCTTAAATCTGGCTTTCATACGTTCAGCTGTGTTATTAAGAAGGGATCAATTCTGCAGGCTCTGAGACTTGAATCCCTCTTCTTTCTCTTTTATTGCAAATATACGTTCAAAGGAGTGCAAGGGAATGAGTGAAAAGAGTTGTGAGAGGGGATGAAAGATGATGAAGCTAAGTGTATAGGTGAAGGTTCACGGTGGAAGAAGTGAAAGTACCAGTGCAAGGGACATGTGGGGGAAAGACTTAGGGAGCTATGAAAGAGGATTGGGAAGATGGTAAGGGTGAAAGAAAGTATGGACAGGTGTCCGGGTGCGATGGAAGAATACAAAGGAGATGGGGAGGGGAAAGGAGGAGGATGGAAGGACTGACGTGTGCGGGAGAGCAAGAAAGAGAAGGTGTGAAGTGTGAGGCATAGAGAGAGTGGGTAGGTGCTGAAATGTAAGTGGGTGATAGAGGAGGTATAAAGGTGCTGGGAGGTGCAACAGTGGGTGGAATGATAGGAGAGGAGAGGTTATGAGAAGTGTGAGAGTGGGGAAAATGATGAGTGGGGAGAAAGATGTGAGGGGTGAGTATATGGGAGGAGGAGGGGAAGGAGACTACAGGATGAGCCGGTAAGGGGAAAAGACAGGTAGGAAGTGCGTGAGGAGTGAAGCAGAAAGTGCAGAGAGGTGTGCAAGTTCCTGGGAGGAGGGAGGTGGGTTGTGGGTTGAAGGAGGAAGTCGGAGGGTGATGGAGCGGGAAGGTGTGAAAAGGTGTGAGGGAGTGAAACGAAAGGAGGGTGGGGTGGCGCGAGAGGGGAAGGCTGGGAGGGTGAGACGAGGAGACAGTAGAGGTGAAGGTGAGAGATGCAAGGTGCTGGAAAGAGTAAAGCAGGGAAAGGATGTGTATGAACAGGTGGTAAGCTGGGTTAGGATGGGGAAGGAATGTTCAAAGAGGTGTAAAGGTAGGATAAAAAAAGGAGAGGGGGGGGGATGATGAAAGTAGAGGGATAGGTAAGTGAGCGGCAAGAGGGGAGAGATAAGCATGAAGAGGGGAAAGGTAACTGGGGTGGGGGAGAAGTGCGAGGGGTTGGGGTGAGAAGTGGAGTAGAAAGAAGTACGTGGAGAGAGGAAGACGTAAGTAAGGCGGGAGAAGAGGTAGGAGAGATGGAGGAAAATTAACCGTGTGGAGAGGTGTGCGGTGTGGTGGGAGAGGAAAAGTAGGAAGATCAGTCAAGATGGATGGGGAGATGTGTGAGGGAGGGAGAGAGGTATGGGAAAGTGTAAGGAGTAGAGGAAGGGGGAAGATGAGAGGAGATGTGAGGGTGGAAAGAAAGTGGAGTGGCTGAGGGTGAGGGGAGGTGAAGGAGAAAGTGAAGACGCAAAGGAAAGGAGAGGGAAAAATACCAAATGGGAATTAATATGGGATAGGCAGATTTGTAAGGGGGGACAGAAAGACTACTAATGTACAGGAAAACTGTGAACGTGGAGAGAAAAGAGGGATGATGTGCGAGGAAGATGAGAATGAAGATAGGTTCTTGGAGGGTCATGTACTGGATTGGTGAGGGTGAGGAGAGGCGAGGGTATATGGGTAAGGCGGAGTGGGTGGACCGGTGAAGAAAAGTATGAGGACGAGTGGGGAGAAATGGGTGGCTGGGTGGGAAGTGGGTGGCTGGGTGAAGAGAAGTGTGTGGCTGGGTGGCGGGAAGTGGGTGAATGGGTGAGGAAGAGTAAGTGACCAGGTGGGGGGATTGGGTGGATGGGTGGGGAGAAGTGGCAAGAAACGTTAAGAGCTGTGGGTGTTGATTTGTTGGTGACACGTGGACTGGGAGAGTGGCAGGTGGGAAAAAGATGGTGTGGGTTGGAGGGGTCCAGTGGAGATGAGGTTTATTTTGACAGTGTGTGTGTGTGTGTGTGTGTGTGTGTGTGTGTGTGTGTGTGTGTGTGTGTGTGTGTGTGTGTGTGTGTGTGTGTGTGTGTGTGTGTGTGTGTGTGTGTGTGTGTGTGTGTGTGTGTGTGTGTGTGTGTGTGTGTGTGTGTGTGTGTGTGTGTGTGTGTGTGTGTGTGTGTGTGTGTGTGTGTGTGTGTGTGTGTGTGTGTGTGTGTGTGTGTGTGTGTGTGTGTGTGTGTGTGTGTGTGTGTGTGTGTGTGTGTGTGTGTGTGTGTGTGTGTGTGTGTGTGTGTGTGTGTGTGTGTGTGTGTGTGTGTGTGTGTGTGTGTGTGTGTGTGTGTGTGTGTGTGTGTGTGTGTGTGTGTGTGTGTGTGTGTGTGTGTGTGTGTGTGTGTGTGTGTGTGTGTGTGTGTGTGTGTGTGTGTGTGTGTGTGTGTGTGTGTGTGTGTGTGTGTGTGTGTGTGTGTGTGTGTGTGTGTGTGTGTGTGTGTGTGTGTGTGTTTTAGGACAAGGATTAAATGATAGATGGGGAATATGTAGGTATTAATGTAGGTGAGGAAGTGTGTGGGTAGGTGTGGTTGAGTGGGAATGTAGTTTGATTGACAGGTATTGCAAGTATTGATGTGGGTGACTGGGTGGCTGAGTGCAGAGGGGGGGAGAACAATGCTTCTGTTGGAAGGTCGGGAATGTGTTATGGTTGTGCTGAGGTAGGTGGGTGGGGTTGCGGTATATGATGGTAGGTGAGGAGAGATTTGGTGTGGGTAAGTGAGAAGGTGGCTATGAGGATTATGGTAGTTAGTAGGGAATATACTGGTGTTGGTGTAGGTGACTGGGAAGGTGGAGTTGAGTGGGAATGCGATTTACGCTGACAGGTGATGAAAGTGCTGGTGTTGATGAGTGGTGAGATCGAACGAATTACACTATTAGGTGGAATAAATACAAGTCAGTGGCATCGAGTGGTACTAGGTGAGGTCATGAATGTGGAAAATGCTGGAGGAAGCGGGGAGTGGCGTACTAGGTATGAACTTGGGGAGGCAGGAATAAGGCAGGGTAGAATACGTGAACTATGTTAACGTGACAGTGTGTGCGTGAGAGAATGAGGTAGGGCAGAGCAAGGCAGATGGATGAAGTACGACTTGGCAAAAAAAAAAAAAAAAAAAAAAAAAAAAAAAAAAAAAGTCTGGAGGGACAAACAGGGTGAAGCGGCGTGGGAGGGGGTAAAGTTAAGCCGAGCTGGGAGGGGCAGGAAAAAGACGATGCCTGGCAAAGAGATGAGGGAGGACACACGGCAGGGTAAAGTAGGGCAGTGAAGAGGGATGAAACATGATAGAAAAATTATGTAGGGCAGGGCAAGGCAGGTCAAAGATATGAAACATTACAGGGGTGAGGCAGGAGTCAATACACGGTAGGGCAGGGAAGGGCCGGGAGGAAGCATGAGGTACAGCCTGACAGATAAAGGCAGGACACAGGGCAGGGCAGGGCAGGGCAAAGCTGGTGGACGGTGTGTGGTTAGGTGGGGGAGGGGGTCATTAAACACAAACTTCCCCCAGGCTATCAATCTCGCCCGTCGATGCACGTGGCCAAACTTCCCTCCAGCACCGCCCATCTGTCTGCAGCAAAGAGGGGGGCGGGGGTACCGGTGGGTGGAGGATAGGGGAGAGGATGAGGTGTTGGGGGATGGGGGAAGGGCACGGGGAGAGGGAAGGATATGGAGGAAAAGAGATGTTGGGGGAGTGGGGGGGGAATTAAATGGAAGAGTAAGAAAGGGAAAGAGAGGAATGACAAAGGGGAGAGGGAGATGCAGAAGAGGAGAAATTTGTAAAGAGCGTGAGGAAAGGAAGGAATGTGTGGAAACCTGAGGGAAAGACGTGGGAAAGAAGGGGAGGAGGAAGAGAAGTGGGAAAGAAAAGAGGAAGAGACGTAGAGAAGAGGACAGGAGAAGGGAAAGACTGGATGAGGAAAGTGTGAGGTGGGTTGGTACGACAAGAGAAGGTTGAAGAGGGAAAAGGAGGTGGGAAGCGGGATGAAAAGAGATCCAAGGAGTGGAAAAGAATGAGAGTGGGAGAAAAAGAGGGGGATGAGACAGCAGCACGAGAAGGAAGAAGAGTTGGAGAGAAAGCAAGTGTGAGGAGGAAGGGAAAGAACGAAAAAAAAAAAAGGCGATGGGTGGGAAGCACGGGTGAAATCGTGGAAAGGGGAAGAAAGAATAGGAGGAAGGAACGATACGAAAAAGAAAAAAGAAGGGAAAGCTAAATGGGAAAATGGAAGAGAAAAAAGGGTGACAATGAAGTAGATGAAATAAAAGTAAAACAGAAAGGAAAGGTGGAGAGAGGAGAAGGTAAGGAAAGGAGAAGGTAAGGAAAGGAGAAAATGAAGGAAATAAGTAATCAAAGAACGAAGGGAAGGAGAGAAGAGAGGAGGACGGGTTGAAATTAGAAGAAGAAACGCAGATGACGAAAGTGTGACAAAGAAAAGTGTGATAAAGAAAACATCAAATACAAGAAAATATGATGGATAAAGGAAGAGAAAGGGAGGAGTGGAGAGGATAAAGAAAAGATGGACTGGGAAATGAAGGAAGGAATTATTTCAAGAAACGATTGCAAGGACGAAAAAGAGAGAGTAAAAGGGAAAGGAGAAAGATGAAGAAAAGAAAGAAGACAGGAAAGGAGAAAGAACGGAGGGAATAAATATAGGAAGACTTGCAGGGGCGAGCAATGAGAGAGAGAGAGAGAGAGAGAGAGAGAGAGAGAGAGAGAGAGAGAGAGAGAGAGAGAGAGAGAGAGAGAGAGAATAAGGACATTAAGTTTCAAAAGGTCTGGAGGAAGCAGGAAGCGATGAAATAGGAAAAAAGGAAAAGGAGAAGGAAGGAGAAGGCAGAGAAAAATTGGGCGGGGGGGGGGAGGAGGAGGAGGAGGAGGAGGAGATGATCAACACTGAGAATGCAATACAAAGTAGGAAGACGAAATCATAAGAAAAGAGAAATAATAAAGCTGATGAACATGACACCAAGACAGCCTAGAAATACGGAAGAGGAAAGGACAAGAAGAACATGGAAGAGGTGAAAGAATAAGAGAAAATTCTGGAAAAAAGAAGAGAAATACGGAACAGTAGTAAGCAGATGCTCACAACCTTCTCTGATCGCGGACACAGCGGCTATTGTACTACTGCAACTTTGTTCTTTGACGTATGTTCACCCAAAATTTAGTAACGATCTATGAGTCAGGCCGAATGCTCATGAAATAAATAATCATTACCATTTACCATTCTCTGTTTGTAATCCTGCTGACAGACCAAGAAACAAAGCCAAGCGGAGGTAAAAACATAACTTCGTCCTTTAAACCTTTACCACAACAAATAATTTAAATTCACTTGGACATCATTACTCAAAACAAAGCCAAGAAAATCATTCCAAACCCATCACTCAGTTAAATCATCCAAACTCACATAGGACGATTAGGTTTGCTATACCCAATTAACCAATCAATCAATCTATCAACGCACCAGGTCAATTAATCAACCAATCAATCAATCAACTCACCTGGATCGCCAAACTGTGTCTCCAGAGTTCCTATGAAAGAGGTGCGGCGGGTCACGTAAATAGTACATCTAAGTTTGCTATACCCAATCAGCCAATCAATCTATCAACACACCTGGTCAATCAACAAATCAATCTATCAACTCACCTGGATCACCAAGCGTCTCCGAGAAGTTCCTGTCGGCGAGGTACTGCGGGGTCATGTAGATTGTACGTCCAGGTCTGCCACAGCCTCCCACCTGCAGCGTCCAGGGTGCGTGACCATAGACGGGGTGGGGGCGGGTGACGGTGAAGGCAGGGGGCGTGAGAGGAGGGGCGGTGGCGTTGAGAGGGCGGGAACATCGTGCCGGGGACCAGTGGGCGGGCACTACCACGGTGATGCTGCGAAAGTAGGCACGGCGACGGGTGGCACGGTACAGCACGGATGAGGCACGGGCAAGCACGACCTGAGGGAAAAAGAGAAGGGTTTGTTAGAGACAGGGAAAGGGTTGTAAAGAGACTATCCACTCTAACTAGGCGTAAAAGTGGCATCTCTCCATCCTGAATGAGGAGTTAACAAGAGAATAATACTAGAATATGGTACCAGTCACAAAAAATGGTATGGAAAGGATGTATGGACGTAGTATTGGCTTATTCTGCCATTGAGTTACGTGATATAAGCAACAAAAGGACAAAAATCTCCGCCAAGTTAAGATAAGCGATGTATAGAGAAGAGATGTTGAGAGTGGGGGAGGGGGGTTGAGCACTTTACAGACTGAGGATGGGTTAATTGAGATCATATGTGAGATGTCTGAGTGGAGGCAAGAGTGCAGTACACGACGGGAAGGGTTGTAAGAGTGAGAACAGCCAAGGCACGGGGCATTATTACCTGTGTAAGAGAGAGGGAAGGCTGCCAGAGACCGTCTAGGGACTGCCAGAATGGGGGATTGAAAGTTTGGCAAGTCACACACAGCCTAGCCTAGACCCACTACACCCTGAATGAGGTAATATAGGATTTTCTGAACGTAAATATATATATTTTAATCTTTTTTTCCACCTACTGCTATCTATCTATCAATCTGCATCTCTATCTATATACAGTATATAAACCACCTGCGTCTTACAATCCATAGTATTAACCGAAATACAGACCTCTCTGATTCCAAAAGTTTACGCTTATTACGGCCTCCAAGCGGGTGAAGAAGAGGACCTGCTGGATCAAATTCCTAAGATATGGCTGGAACTTCCTTTCGATCAAGAATGTCTAAAGAGGCGTAGGTCTGTCACATATATAATACTGTTCTGGATTACGATAGCCTAGCCTCAGGATCCTACACCTTGAGGCATGCAGTGAAAAATGTAAAAGTTTTTATTATTGTTTTCTTAAACTTATGGAGAGATTTTCATAATACAAGAAATGGACAGGACAGAGACGGAAGAAATGGAACGGTGAGGAGATGGCGAAGCGGCAGGAAATAAAATAATGGGAGAAAAACATGTGAGGGAAGATAGAGGGAAAGTCAGGCAGAAGAACACGGTTTTGTCAGACTGTAAATGAAAAACGTGGAAGCGCAGAAGAGAAAACAGAGGGTGTGTCAGGGAGAAAAGACGCAGTGTTGAACAGAATAGAATGATAGATCGAACGAAGAGTTAGATAGAAAAGGGGAGGAGGGTAAAAGAAGAAAAAAAGGGGGGGAAGTGTCAGAGAGAAAAGAAAGTGGAGAAAATACAGGATAGAAAAGAGCTGTCCAGAAAGAGAGAGAGAGAGAGAGAGAGAGAGAGAGAGAGAGAGGAGGTGGGAGAGAAAACAACTTGAGAATCATTAAAATAAATGAGGTAGTGAGTTACATGCATCACAAAGTTCAAGGCAACACACCGACACACGCTAAGCATCTCCCGGCGACAGGAGAACAGGGGATTTTCTCTCAGGTAAACTTAAGACGATTTTATCTGCTTCCGAAAAATCCATCCCAGCAGAAAGATTAACCCTTTCACCACAACGACTTTTCTCTCTCTCTCTCTCTGCTACTACAAGGCAATACTATTCAGCCAACAGTTAACTTTGAACTTAATGGACTAGCTATTGCCTTTATCAACACCATTATTACTTTTGGATCTTGATCAGGTTTTAAAATTATCTAGAGTTCGCAAAAAAAAAAAAAATCAATAAAAAAAATACATCACGTACCGCCGCGACGATGGATCCTATTACTTCATTTGGGCTAATTTCATGTGTCTATATCTGGCCCAAAATACCAGCACAGCAGAGTCAGAAATATAAGTCAGAGCTAGGAGTCAGAAATAGGAGTTGGAGATGGGAGTAGAAATAGTTACAAATAGTAGTTAGAAATAGGAGTTAGAAAAGGGAGTTTGAAATAGGAGTTAGAAAGAGGAGTTAGAAAAGGGAGTTTGAAATACGAGTTAGAAATAGTCTCCAGTATATGCCTCTGCTATTAAAGTCTCGATAAAGCTAAATAAAATTGTCTATAGCTGAAAGGATATAGTATTAGAAACTTTTGGTTAAACAGGGAAAAAAAACTCTCTCTCTCTCTCACACACACACACACACACACACACACACACACACACACACACACACACACACACACTAGCACAGGCAATTAAACAGAGAAAGCGCTGAACACATTTTACAGCTACGTGATGAAGCTGGAAGTCGGTTCTCTGAGAAAAAAATAAAAAATAAATACTGCCCATTTGATTACAATATTACACCAGCGAGATGAGGTTCCGGGGGCAGAGGGGGGTGGGAGAGAGCCGCTTTGATGTCTGTGTTTTATTGTGTGTTGTTTTAAGAGCTGTTTTCGATCGCCAGAGGGAGTGTGGGGGGCGGGAAATTGTGCAATGTTGAGAGAGAGAGAGAGAGAGAGAGAGAGAGAGAGACAGACAGACAGACAGACAGACTCGGCCAATCCTAATATTAATAATGCATACATACACCGGTATATATTTTCCTTGTTCCGGTATTCAGCATGTGAGGTTCATAAAAAAAATAAAAGAAAAACTCTGAACATACATTACACTGTATACTCACTAACAGAGAAATACTCGGAAACTTGTTGTGTTCTGTTCATGGATAATATTCTTGGTATACTTGTATTAAGAGTGCGTGGGATGCATTATGAATCTCTCTCTCTCTCTCAGGTCTCAGCACTATCAAGAATAACATCCTAAATATATATTACTGAAATCAAAATTTAATCATTATCTATTTAACAGTATTGGATCAATTACTGGGTCTTTGATGTATACAAACTTATAACCCAGGATATGGAACAGACATTTAAAACTGCATTTCTTGGAGGCATTTAATCAGGAACTTTATATATATATATATATATATATATATATATATATATATACTCTCTGAGTCGAACAACTCCGGCTCCTTGTATTTTTTTTTTTTTTACTGAAGATGAACAGATGAAGGAAAATCACTTTAATGAAAAAAAAAAATCGTACACTGGATTGCAGGTGTCCTCCATTCATGACAGTATCTGTATCTGCATGTTTCTTATTTCCATGGAAGAAAGAACAAGAGAATATTATGATGAAATGCAGAAAGTAAAGTTGCTCAGGGTTAGGTATGCAAAATAACTCATCTGAAATTGGGAAAACAAAATCGTGTGGGGTGAAACATAAAAAAAAAAAAAAATCATTGCCTAAGGGAGGGGTGCAACAAAACCCACTAAGCTAAAACAGTTGGAGGCTTTTCTGTATGTATGTATATATCTGGTTTTCACTTAAAGGCAGGCAAGAGAATATGATACAGAAATAGGCAAAATAAAATAACAGTGTGAAATAAGAAAAGTAAATCGGATAAGGTGAAACAGATAAAAGAAATAGCTTAAGGTGAACTAGGCAGAAGAATTCTTCGATGATGAAATAATAGTAATAAGTAGCAGTACTAGTAGGAGTAGTAGTTGTAGTAGTAAATAATAATAATAATAATAATAATAATAATAATAATAAATAAAACGTTTACGATTAAACAGATAGACTAAAATCGCTGAACGTGAAATAACAAATCACCTGGGGCCAAACGATCATAATAAACCGCAGAAAGTGAAATACCCAAATAAACCACTCTAGACTAAAAAGGCAGAATAAATCCAAGAAGGTGAAACAGGGCAAGATAAATCGCTAAAGGAAGATGTGTTGAGAAAGGGTGGTAAAGCAGCGTGCCCTTGTATTGCTATGTATCTTATTTCCATGCAGGGGGAGACAAGTAGCTCCAAATTTCGACGTCGATGGTCAATATGCGCCTCTTAACTTTGCTTCCCCGTGCCGCCAAGTTTGAGGCCAGCGTGCGTGAGGTGGGTGTGGAGAGGGGAGAGAGGAGTGGGGTGTGGGGACAGGGGAGAGGGACTGCGTGTGTGTGTGTGGGATGTGCGTGGGAGTACAGGTGTGGATGAGAGAGGAGTGTGCGGTGGTGGGAGAGGTAGCAGATGTGTGGGTGCGAGAGATGTGTATGTACAAGAAGAGGGAGGCGAGAGTGTGAGGATGTGGGTGGGGATAGGGTGTGGGTGGGGGTGCACGTGTGGATACAAGAGGGGTGTGGAAGTGAATGAGGAGAAGATGTGCAAGGAGAGGTGCGTTTGTTGGGAGTGGGGAGAGAAATACACAATTTTGGTAGGGACAGGATAGACAGGTGTGTTGAAAAGGATTGTGGATGGAGGTGGGTATGGATGGGGAACTGGTGTGGAAAGAACGTGGATATGGATGATGAGAAGGGTGTGGATGGAGAAGTGGGCATGGATGATGAGAAAGGTGTGGGAGAGAAGACAAGTAAAGAGCGGAAAAGCGGGTGAAGATGTGGACTGCAGAAGCTGGTAGGTGGGTGAAAATGATGTGAGGAATGTGGACAGGAAGGTGGGTGGTGGGTGTTGAGGTGGGTGTCACAGAAAAAAGAGGCTTGAATGCAGAGATGGGGGACAGAAGTAGTAAAAGTAAATTGTGGCATGGAAGAGGAAGCGTGAATGCCAAAAGGTGAGGAAAAGAAAGAGTGAGTGAGTAAGTGGGGTGGTGGGTGGGTGGACGGAATGTGGTGTTGAGTAGGTGGGTCAGTGAGTGATTCTATGAGTGGAGGGAACGCAATGTCGAGTAGGTGGGTGAGTGTCGATGAAGAGGGGCCAAGTCGACATGCACTCCCCAGGCTAACTCGATATCACACTCTCCCACCCCACCAATCAAATTCCCCGCAAGATAACATACAACACAACACTCACGACACAACACAACACAACATTTCCACCACCACCACAACTGAATAACCATTTTAACATTTCATCCACTTCAACAACACAGGAACATTACAGATATTTAAACTCAATTTTGCTACGTTTACATTCTCTCTATGATCCTCCGTTCTAGCTTACATAAATCGCACGACGGAAGAATCAGCCTTCATTAATTTCGTCGTACTAAACAAATTAATGAGGACTGATTTTAATTTCGTTGTGTGATTCTCTCTCCTAGGCGACGTACCTGTCAAATCGTCTGGTGCGTCTGCATCATCGTACGGACGAGGACTGAGGCTTTTTAACTATATTCAGTAAGTTCAAGGCTCTTCAGCTACACACACCAGTCCTGTATGAGACAGCCCTAGCATGTATTCAGTATGGACGGTGGGTGTTAGCGCCGAAGTGGTGACATGTAGAGGTGTGCGGTACGTAGGAGGACTACTGGGCCTTGCAAGCAGGCTGTGAAGCCTATGCCCAGAGTCGGTCACATAAAAAAAAACAAAAAAACAAAAAAAACAATATCGTCTGGGAGCAGCAAAAGGTAAAATGTTGACCCTTTAGCTGTGTTTGATTTTCCTGATTTAAATAAAGGCACCCGACGTTAATGAAATATACTGTAATACAAACTCATTTTCCTCCGCGTCACTAGCCAACTTGCCCCGAGACACGCACCCTCTCAGTCACCACCCGAAACTCATGTATGGTCAATGTGAAGCCTATGAATAACATGAACACTTTATCAAAGGGAGAAAAGTACCTTAACCAATCAGAGGGCACTGTCAAAAGGTGTGAATCTACGGATAAGCTGACTGACGCAGAGTATAATTACCGCCCTATAAAACTATCAATGAGGTTTTATTTTAATTTTTTTCTTGTAATGGTTTTCCCCTGAACTACACACATGCATATGACGTTAGCTGGAACAGCCTTTAAGACGTGGATATGGCAGCTAAAGGGCCACAAGACGCCACGGTACTGATGGTGATATATTTTCTGGATGCAACATATGTAATTATTCAGCGCATGGCAGTAAACTAGGTGACACAGGGGAATTCTTACAACTCTTCTCAGCTATAGATTTGTATTATTATGTCCTTTCATCATACTTTACATTATTGTGGCAAACTACACCGATCCCAGAAACATACAGTAAAGTCATGTAAATTATAATATCAAGGTTATTAAGATGCATAACAAGTCGCTGAGAAAAATGTGTCACGAACTCTACAATGCCACGTAAAATGCGACCCACCAACACATCTGCGCCCAAAATCACACATGCCAAACTCTCGACTCGGAGGATTATTATTATTATTTTTATTTAACTCTTGCGGATTACAGACGATTTTATTCAGCATAGGAAAGGCCTCTCGGGATGAAGAGGTAAATGAAAGCTGCATCGAACCTCATCAATTCGGGAAGTTTATACTTAAGATGAATAAAAATCGTTTGAAGATTGCCCTAAATTATTCTCTATACGTCAGGTTAACAGTCATTATTCTCGATTACAACTCCGTCGAATACTAACCCAATCAGCACGGACCTAACTTTTTCGTTTAACTTCTGCTCTCGCCGGGCTATTTTACCTAACAATGATTTTTTTTTTTTTTTTAACTATGGGGTTACATGTAGACTTCATTCACTACATGGCTGCTCTTCTGTAGCCAACACTATCACCTGGTAGTAGCAAGTATACCCCATAAATGACCATTATGTCTAAACGTATAAATCTTATATCCTGACAAAATCGAGGTGCTTTAATATTAGACAAGGACCACATGTATATTTCTCGTTCCTCTTGTCACACCCGTTTCTGGATATTAAAAATTCTTGAGCCTCAGAGAATTTAGGTGTCATGCCGTCTCAGAATAATACTTCCTCTAGCCACAAGGCGTTTATTTTATTCTTGTCAACGTCATTTTTCTTTTTTTTTTTTTTTCTTTAGGGGAGGTGCTTGTTAGAAAAGTTGTTAATACTGTTGTTGTTGTGCATATAAAACCCATATAGTTCGAAAGGCCTATCTTTAGCTGAACATCGTCTTCCGGTGACAGCAACAAAATAAAATATGAAATAATTGTTGCAATGGGTAGAAGATCCAGGTGAATTATGTATTTGGGTTCACATAAAAACAGGTGGACCTAAACGCCGAGGTGTCATATTATTCATCTCTCTCTCTCTCTCTCTCTCTCTCTCTCTCTCTCTCTCTCTCTCTCTCTCCCCAGCTACCCCTGATAAATATTCCACATCCCCTTCCATCCTAAACACAAACCTAATTTCCCTTCCCCTCTCTCATCTTCCCCTTCCCACATTGTCTCCCTCGTCACATTCCACATCACCTTCCTTTGATAAACACCACAACTCTATCACACATATCCTACCTTCCCATTTCCCGCCTCCCTCTCCTCGTTCACAACACATTTTTCCCTCCCCATTCTCCCTTTCTATCTAAACCTATATCCTTTCTCTGCACCATCATATCTACCCATCTCCACATTTCAATACAATTTCCCCAGACTCATTCTCAGAGTAATATAACTGTACCCCATCTCTCTCTTCCTCATCAAACCCCTTTCTCATCTTTTCTCCCTCCCCTTCTTACACCTTCCACTCCCCACATACCCATTTTTCCCACACCCCAACCTCTCCCTCCTCCTCACATAATCTCTCCTTAAGCCACTGCAACTTCTACTTTCCACATTCTTGTCTCAAAACTCCACGATCTCCTCCTCCCTACATCCACACCCTCTCTCCCTTCCCATCTCACATTTTCCCCACTCCTCTCCAGATCCATACCCTCTCTTCCTTACCATTTCATAATCCCCTCCCTCTCCCTCCCCCATCATATTTTCCCCTCACTCTCTCCCCTCCCACTATCCTCAGTTCTTCCCTCCCCCTTCACATCACCTCCCCCTCTCCGCATCTTCACATCCATCTCCCCACCACACCCCTCCTCCTTTCCTCACGCCTCGCCACATCCTCCCCATACCACTTCTCTCCTCACACCTCCCAACACCCCACACACTCCCCATCCCCTCATCCTTTCCTGATGCCTCTCAACACCCCACACCCTCCCCACAATACTCCTTCTCTCCTCTCGCCTCCCCAACACCCCCTACCCTCCCTACACCATTCCCTCTCTCCTCCCGCCTCCCCACACCCACACACCCTCCCCTCACCCCCTGCGCCAAATACCACGACTGTTACCTGTCTCCTCATTCAACTTTCAAAGGACCCAGAAGACAAACTCACCACCACCATCCACGCCTTCGTCACCACCACATAAAATATCCATTCTTGGGGAAGGGGAGAGGGATCGTTACTGATCTGGGAGAGGATCACTCGGGGTGTTGCTGTTTGCTTCCTTTATACTCATTGAAAACTTAGAGTGCTTTTTTTTTTTTTTAAGGACATTTCTCATGTAATGCAGCCTGTCATTAAACTGAGATAAAGTCAGATAAACACATACCAGCAGAGTGTCAAACACATGGGTAAATTTGACAGACAGACATATAGACTGATAGACAGACGAGACACACAATTCTCACACAGTTAGATAAAGTGTGCTATAAGGTCAAATACAAAAAAAGTCTCTCCTAAGCTGATACATACCGTCTGGTGCCAGGAAAATAATAATAAAAAAAATGGATTTCTCACGTACAAAAAGGATTACTGACCACTTTTGAAAAACTAGAGAATGAAAAGCCACTTAAGGTGAACATAATCATCTAATGGTTGAAGGATACTAATTAAATATTTAAAAGGTATCGAGTCCTCAAAGGGTTAAAAGTACTACACCTTTCCTCACGAAACACCTTTCCTCACGATACAAGTACACCTTTCCTCACGATACAGCTTTCCTCATGATAACAAATTTCTGCACGATACACCTTTCCTTACGATACACCTTTCCTCATGATAACACCTTTCCTCAAGATACACCTTTCCCCACGATAAGAGGACATCTTTCCTCACGATACACCTTTCCTCATGATAACACCTTTCCTCATAATAACACCTTTCCTCACGCTAAGAGTACACCTTTCCTCACGATGCGAGTACACCTTTCCTCACGATGCACCTTTTCTCACGATACACCTTTTCTCACGATGGCAAGACCAATCATCACACACCAAAAACCGTATATTATTAAGTGGCAGTTGAGGATTCCGTAACACCTCTTCCTTAGCGATTCATTCTGCAAGTTTACACCTTACCATCCCCTCGTAAGCTATTGATGCAAAACGAAGTCGGTCTTTAAACGACATAAATAAGAGAATGCTACCGAGTAATATGCAAAATAGAACGCCAAGGAAGAGGCTTTACGAAGTCCCCTAAGCGACCTAGAATACTGCAGTTCTGTTTATTTATTTACTGTGCTGCTGGTGCGCCTGTCTCGCGGCTCTGGCTGGAGGGAAGGTGTGATGCTGGAAATATGAGGTTAAAATAGAGATACAGAACAAAATTATATTCAACCAGGTTATATCGGGGCCTAATCAAGTTGGATAGCTTTACTAATATTTATCCCACTCAGTTTCAAGCGCCTAATCAATAATATCGTCACTAATAATTATTCCACTTAGTCTCAGGCGCCTAATCAATCGGGGATACCTTTACTCATAATTATCCCACTTGGTTTCAGGTGCCTAATCAATCCAAGGTATCTTTACTACTAATTATCCCACTTACATTCAATGACGTTAAATCGACTCGGCTTCAGTTATGTTTATTTCACCTAATGTCACTAAATTTACTTGACCCAGAGTCATTGACACCCTATCAAGTTTCACGTATATTCCATCTTTTTGTACTAATGTTGATCTGACCTAGTTTTGATTATCTGTTCAGCCCGATGACCTCTTTTTCTATCTAAAGACGATTTTTTTCTCCATATGAAAGAATTTTAGGAACTGTAGGAGTTAAATACAACCATCACTATTCCCTCCTTCCCTTCTTTTCTCTTACCCGTACTCTCCCTCCCTTTCTTCTCCTTCCCTCCTTCTCTCTCTCTCTCTCTCTCTTATTTGTTACCCGCATATTATCGACGACTAATAGCAAGAATGCCTCACAAAAGACACCGTAGGGAAGAACTTGATCCTCGTCTGACCGAGTTTCACCGCTGCTTTTTCAACCTCGCTTCACTAAGACTTAACTGACCTCGATTTAAAGGTTTCAAAGGATTACAGCGACCAGAAGAAAATTTCAAAGGATACCAAAACAGGATGGTGGTGGTACACGGTGAAAGAAGAGGCTGGGCAGGGGAGAAAGCGTGAGGGGATGGAAATAGAGGAGAGAATGGGGATGATGAGAAGGAAGAAAGTGTGGAAGGATGGAGGGAGAGGAGAGAATGAGGGAGAAGAAAGAGAAGAACGCGTGGAAGGGCGGAGGAAGAGGAGGTAATGAGGAAAAAAGATATGGAAGAAAGAGGGGAAGTAGGGAGGGATAGAAGGAAAGAATAAGGGAGAAGTGAAGGAAGAAAACGTGGGAAGATGGATGAAGAGGAGAGAATGAGGAAGAAGAGAGGGAAGAAAGACTGGAAGGAGAGAGGAAAGTGAGAGAGAAGAGAAGGAAGAAAGTGGATGGATGGAAGGACAGAAGGAAAGAATAAGGAAGAAATGAGGGAAGAGAACGTGGAAGGAGGGAGGGAGACGAGAAGAGACTGAAGGGAAAATGGGAGGAGAGGGTGGAGGAAGGAAGGGCAAGAGGAGAGAGATTGTATGTGATTTCGGATGAAAGAGGAGGGGGAAGGTGGACGAATGGAGGAGGAGGAGGAAAAATGGGAGCGAAGGAGGAGGGAAACTGAAAGAACAGGAGCGGGAGGAGAAACAGGAACATGGGAGAATGACGAGGAATGCAAAGGGATGGAGAGAAACGGTGAAAGAAGAAAAAAAAGAAGGACGGAACAAAACGGATGTTAGAAAAAGCTGACGAGTGAAGGAAGGAGGAAGGAATATAAAGGGGTGAAGATCTGAAGGAGTGAAGGAATGAACCGGTGAAGGAATGTAGGAAAAGGAATAGTCGGTGAGGAGGAAGGACGGTGAGGGGAGAGATGAAGGGGGAAGATACTGACAAGTGAAGGAATGGAAGAAGGAAAGTAAGGACGGAAAAATCTGATGCAGTGAAGAGAGAAGGAGAGAAGAGTCAGGGAAGACGAGATGTAAGAGGAGGATAGGAAGGGTAAGAAGAGATGGAGAAGGAAAGAGCAGATGGGAAAGGGTAAAGGGTAAAGGGGAGAGAAGGAATGGTGAGAGCGACGGGAGAAGGGGAAGAGAGGGTAGCGAGGGGGGGAAGGGGAAGGGAGGAAGCGAGGGGAGAGGGGGAAGAAGCTGACGAGTAAACGCAATAACCTGAACGCCATTCATAAGCACAACTAACTTCACCAAGTCAAACTCAATCAAGTGGTGGGGGACGTGAGGATGCGGTGGGGGGAGGTGGGGGAGGGAGTATAAGTGAGTGAGGTGCGTGTGTCCTCCTCCTCCTCCTCCTCCTCCTGCTTCTCCTCCTCCTGCTCCTCACAACACAGGGGGCCATAACACGCGCCATCATGCACTACTAGACACGATAAGACGCCACTAAACGCTGTAATGCCTCATCAACCCCTTCCGCCCAAGGTCGTGGCTGTGTTGCATTCTATTCCGGCTAAAACCACAAGATTTTTGAGTGTTTTGATGAGGGCCGACCTTGGGGTGAAGAGGCTATTTCCCCCCGTTGATGTTATTTGTATTTTGTTCTTGTTGTCTTCAGTGTTGATTTACTCCGAGAGAATTTTTGAGATGGAGGAGTCACATATCGCCTTCTTCGACCCAGTCCCTACGAGAAGCCTTTCCCTGGTTTAATAAAAAAAAATAGTTTGGCGGAAGCAAGTACAAGTTACCGGATTTTTGGGATCAATTGCTTCACATTCAGGCAGCTCTAATTGGCTGGATTAAATCGTCAGGTACTGTACCAAGGAATATCAAGCCACATTAGGACACACTGACGGGGATAAAAAGCCACGGGGATGCTGGATAGGGATAGGGATGCATTTATGTGGTCGCACCGATATAACTGTATGATTCTAGGGTATACAAATACCACTCATCCCCGTCCCTATCCCAGCTCAAGGATGATAGTGGACTGCAGCAGAAGGGCAACTTGAGCACGAGCCTGGGGCCACAGCAACATGCACCATGAGACAGGTTACGTCTTCCGATATATTATTTTCATTGTATTTCGATACATTTTTCTCATTTCATTAACGGAACTTGATTATGGCTACTTTTGACTCGAACGATTTGGAACGCACCTTCTAGGCTTAACATGATCCTCAGGAGATAACAATAAGATATATATATATATATATATATATATATATATATATATATATATATATATATATATATATATATATATATATATATATATATAAAATCACGTCTTCATACGGAATGTGTTAAAACTGGTTGCTGTTATCCCTAGCTGAGTATCTTCAGTTGAAGAATGAGACCCTAATCAACATGGAATTAATTAAGGCTGTCTATCGCCTTCACTTAGAAAGGTCTCTCGAGTTGACTAAGAAGTCTGGAAATAGCGTTAATAATAATAATACTGTAATAATAATAATAATAATAATAATAATAATAATAATAATAACGCCAACAAAACGTTACTTTATTGAAGCGGTTAATACTGTCACCCTGCGCCACCACATCAACAACCACATAAGTAAGAGAACAAAACATCAAGTAAATGCCATCGAACTCAACTAAATTTGATTTGACGCCACAATATGCCACCAGAAGCCATAAAATGCCACCAGACGCCGTTAAATGTCACCAGACGCCACAAAATGCCACGAGAAGCAACTAAATGCCACCAGAAGCTACTAAATGCCACCAGACGCCACCAAATGCCACCAGACGCCAACACCCACAAGGAAACGCCAATTACCGCCATTAACCCCTCAACACCTTGAATCGAATGACTGTTTTCTATATATACTATTCACCAGGCAATTTTATGGACGGTTTTTGTGAAAAGGATTTATGGAGTCTAAATCTGACATCTTCAGTTCGAGAAATCTCTTTCCAGGTGAACTGTTTGCTCAGAGCAAGAATGAAACAAAATATGTCAGCGGACTGAAGAGGTTAAATCCCTATACGTGACGTCTCTTAGTAATTAAATCCTGCTGCCTTCACGCGAGTTAATGCGACTCAGAAAAAAGCTAATACTAATGCTTTCAATAAAGGCCAAAGTATAACCGCTCCATTTCTCACTATATCTCCTGAGTTCATTAAGAAACGATGTTCTCGCGCTTAGGAAGTTGAACACAAGTTACACGCAAATGGTGCACCTCTGTTATCCTGTGGTTCTCAAACTTTTTGACGACGCTCCCCTATTAGCTAACACGAAATTTTCAGTCTTCCACCACTATTTTTCATTCCGAAACATTTTAAAATTTGACTAACGGTATGTATTTTAACACGGTTGAGACGCAATTACTTGGCAATAAATTTATCGCTGTATCTACTAAGGACATTTCTTTAACAACAATCAGCTCTAGAAACCATCAGCTTTTCCATGAAACCTGGACGTGGTACTGGCACGACAAGAACTGGTGAAAAGGAAATTATATATATATATATATATATATATATATATATATATATATATATATATATATATATATATATATATATATATACTGTAATTAGAAAATTTTAGATGGAAACGCACAACGTGAAGTATGACATCATCTTAACACATCTGAGGGTGAAAGATTGGTGGGTGGTAGATTTGTTCTGAAAGTGGGGGAAAAAAAAGAACATGATTGTCTCCCCTTATCCTCGCATCTACTTCATGTCCTCAAGTGGGGTTCGCCTCCCGGTCTGGAGACTACTACATCTAAACGCACAAAAACGCAGCTTAACGTGAATACACATAACTGAATGCAATTAACGCAACGAAATCCTAATAAACACAATATTACCCACAAGAACGCGACCCAGCGCAATCGTCGGGCAAGTAACCGAACTTGAGAGGAAAAAAAAAAAAAAAAAGTCAGTTTCAGGCAAGTACACACAGTCGCAGGCAAACACATTCAGGCGATCATGAAAGACCACGATTAACCCCTTCAATCTGGTGACGTTTTCTTATTTTTTTTAATTCTGGTTACCTCGAGTCAATTTTTTAAACTTTGGAGAAACCATTTGTAGTGACGGAGTTTAAAATAATCTCCATTTACATACAACCTTAATTTCTTTCCCTGAGAAACGGATCTATAGGCAACGAACGCAAATGAACGCAACGAAACATGCAAATCGAGTGAACTAAACTATGCGCAAATAAACGCAAATGAACGTAAGTAAACGCAACAAAACGGAAATGAACATGACTAAGCCCAACAACAAGCATCTAAACGCAAATGCACGCAATTAAGCACAGATGATGGTAAAAAACTGTACCTGAACGCAAATAAACGCACAATGACCACTAATAAACGCAAGGAAGGGCAAATGAACGCAACCAAACGGAACTATACGCCAATGCACGCAACTAAACGCAATTGCAACCACCCTATTCGACTGGCAAGAATTACACACAAACCACCAAGTCAGTGATAACATTAGGCAGGCATTAGCCAATCAAGTCATTAAGTGATGTTCAATCCAATTACACCCCGCCAAGCACAGACAGCCACCAACAGCATACCAAATAAACAGCCACCAACAATCATTAAAACACACGCGCACACACACACACTGTCTGTCTCTCTCTCTTATATACACACACACAAAAAAAAAAAAAATACGCAAAGCTCATTACATCGATGCTCATTTTCGACTAATACATGATAAACTCTTACAATGAAGAATCATAATCATAATAATAATAATAATTAAATAAATAAATAATAACTAACTCGACTTCCCATACTCACACTGCACCACCACAACTACCATTACCACACACACACACACACACACACACACACACACACACACACACACACACATACCCTCCTCAACCCCCCCCCCCCAGCACAATCCAATCTACCCACAGCCAAACCACATTAACTAGCCTCGTTCTCTCACCTTTACCAATTTACCTGAGTCAATTTATCCCTCATTCTGCTCAAGTTCTGCCCAGCGTAATGAAGTTGCCGGCGCTGCGAATAAAGTTGCGTTATGTTTATCTAATTTACACGGCGCACGAGAGAGAGAGAGAGAGAGAGAGAGAGAGAGAGAGAAAGATACGAATTCCCTATATTTACTGGCCATCTCATTTTCCCAACTTTTTCACTCCCATTTACCATCACGACGCCTATCCCAACTTTCCTCCTCCTTTCCTCCGCGTTATTCTCTCTCTCTCTCTCTCTCTCTCTCTCTCTCTCTCTCTCTCTCTCCAATCAGATCTCCCTGCCAAGAAATTCCATGCAATCACTCTCCTTCCCCTCTAGAATTATTCCCCTTCCCCTTGACATTTTTTTTTCATTTAAACTGCTCCCAAATTCCCCATGTTTATCCTACGCTCCTCTAAACACTTCACCGTTAAAAATAGTTAATAATTTCTCTTTCAGTATTTATGTTGTGGAGAGAGAGAGAGAGAGAGAGAGAGTAGTGTTGGAGGGATGCCAAACGAAGCTCCTCTCCCCTTCCTTCTCCCCCACCTATTGCTTCACCCTCTCCTCCTCCTCCTCCTCCTATCTCTCACACTCCATCTTCCTTCCATCCTTCAATTTTCATCTTACTCCCTCCCACCCAACTTTTCTACTCCTTCCTTCCCCACCAAATCTACTATCTCCTACCCACCCATCTCCCCTTGTACCCCCTTCCTATTACCCCCTCCCCAACTTTCTATCATACCCCCTTCCTCCCCACCAAACCCCCCAGTATTCCTCATCTACCCATCTATCCTATTCTCTTCCCCTCTACTCCCCCTAGCCTCACCTCGCCAACATCTCCTCCCCCAACATGTCTTCTGTGATATATTCCTCCCCCACCATCACCCAAGCAGCAGCCACACTAATATTCCATACATATACACGACCACTATGTTAGCCTGTATGTGCCAGTGTATAGACAGCCATCATTCCTTAATCCTAGACCTTTATTTTTCACAGTATTCCTACCACCCTCTTCTGATACTTGACTGTGTAGGACCTACACAGTCAAGTATCTTTCGCCGACAGTTACGCTCATTCCTCCCTCCCCTCTTCTCTCTCACTCTCTCTCTCTCTTATACACACACACACACACACACACACACACACACACACACACACACACACACACTTTACAGGGCTATGAACATATACCATTTATGTTCAAGTCCTAGCTTTATATATATATATATATATATATATATATATATATTGAACACTTGAGTATACGCATTAATACTAGGCAAAATTATACAAAACTATATTCCTACATAATACTGAGGGAAGTACATTATATCCTCACTCCATCATCATAATCGTATTTCCGTTTGCAGTCATTATATTAATCATTTAAACAATTATCTGCATAATGTTGGAAAAAATAAAATAAAATCATGTCAATTGATGTCTCAAACAAAATCAAATTCTGGTCTACAGGTAGGATTTCATAAAAGCTTTAAAAGTTTTATATACAAGTTTTTAAAACTATATCAGTTACGTAAACTTCATCCATTAAACAATCTTTGGAAGTACTTTTCCCATCTCTCATTAAACCCATCTACCATCCCATTAAACAAATTTACAATTCTCTCTCTCTCTCTCTCTCTCTCTCTATCTATCTATCTATCTATCTCTCTCATAGGCCTAGTCAGAAGCCAAGTGATGTGATGGGTAGTAACGAGGAGGAACACCACCCATCCTACTGTCTTCGTCAGCTAATCCACTCCCCCTCCCCCACCACCACCACCACCACTCTTATCCTGTTACTTCAGACCGTAAGCCTATCCTTTACTTCCCCCCACACGTTAATAAAGTAATGGTTCTTAGTGTATCTGTTTTATCTTTATTTCCTATTTTATTATCTGGATCCGGGCGACGACCACTACCACAATGATAATGATGAGGATTTCTTTGTTCCTATTATCTCACTTTTCCCTCCTAAATTTGCTGAAATAATTTGGCAGTAGAAAACATAAACCCATCATTATACTAGACAACTTCAGGGATTATCAGTACAGAGCGAATGGTGGGTGAATGCGTGAGTGATAGAGTGATAGTAAGTGAACTGAGAATCTGACTAGGAGCGTGTGTGAGCGTGGAAGTTGTCTGAATTAAAAAGAAATGTGTCATACTTCGTTCAGTTCCTCTCCTTTCTGATGAAAAAAAAAAATCGTGATAATAAAAAAAATATCTTGGAAACATACATATGCAAGCTGGAAATATTTCACTTAAGTTCTCTCCAACTAATAATAATAATAATAATAATAATGATTATGATGATGATGATGATGATGATAATAATAATAATAATAATAATAATAATAATAGTAATAATAATAAAGATAATAAATCGATATGTACGAAGACGTAAAGCTTCGTTCTGCTCCCAATCAAAAGAAACCTCAGAATATACAAAATCGTAATGTTTCGTTCTATTTCCCTCCCTCAAACCGAAATAAACTTGGAAATATTGGACTGACCATATATAACGCTCCCCTACTCCCACTGCTACACCTACGCCCACACCAGCAGAAGTAGCCAGGCGTGTTTGTAGTGGAGGGCTACTTATAGACCTCTCTGTACAAAAAGACGTACCGGTTGGTGCTAAACGAACCCAAGAAATATACAGAAAAATTCAGACTGGAAATGTTTGGCTCAATTTCTCCGTCTATCAAAAGAAACTGGTAAATATGTAACTATTAAATATTTCCTTCACCTCCCAAATAAATGAAACTTGGATATAAAAAAAAAGGACATAACTGCCACTAATGCCTCGTTCAGTTTCTCTGCCTGTCAGTCGAAAGAAACGTGGAAATATAAATATAAAATGAAACTGCCAGTAATGTTTGGTTCCCCTCCACCCCCTGCCGATCAAAAGAAACACTGAGAACGCGATGAAACAGGCCGGCCAAGGTTTCAATCATGCTCCACCTAGAGTTTTTACAGCGGTCTCTATTCATGCTTGAGTTTTTTTTTTTTTTCCTCCCTCTCTCTTCTCCCCTCATTTTTTTTTTTCAAGGGGGGGAGGGTTATATTGGCGCTGCTTTGATGTGAAGTGGGGGGTTTCAATCTCGCAAGTTTCTTCTTTTTTTTTCATCATTTTCTGGTACGCCCTTTTTTTTTTTTTTTTTTTCGAATTTTTCTGAAATATTATGTGCTCCGTGATGCTTGTTCTTTTCTCTCTCTCTCTCTCTCTGGGTAGGTCTGTCGTACTGATGGATGCAATAATGGAAGCTCAATCCTTTTCCATCCTCTTTCTAAAGTGCCAGTCCTTCCGGCGATATTTAATAACTATGAATTTACATCACTTTACATCTATAACTGGGCAGAGAAATTAAATGAACATATTAGTCTAACTTCGTATCTTTCCTGTAACTTTACCCACAACGCTCTAACTCCACTAATCACCACCTTAGCACACTATCACTTTCCTAACACCTTCCTAACATGTTCCTTACAGCACCTAATAATGTTACTCGCCGATCTATCCTGTAACACCTCTTTCTCACACTCCATCACCTCCTAACAGCACTCGACACCTTAACATCCTGACATCATCCTAACATTAACTTTGACACCATTACAGCTCCCTAACGTCCTCTAACGGCACCCTAACACCTCCCTAACGCTACCAATATCGCCACTTACGCATCACTCTCTCCTGCTCATTAATTTTCTCTCATCCTCTAGCACCACCTGCTTCACACCTTAACACCTTTTTAACACCCTGCGGCCTTAATAACATCGTAGCACCTCCCTAACAGCCTATCACCTCACGAAAACTCTGCCTCCTTTGAGATAACACCTTCCAAATCCACTGATATCAGCCTCTAACACCCTATCACCCCCGTAACAGCATCCTAACACCACCTTGACAGCACCAATAACGCCACTTACATATCACTCTCCTACAATCTCAATATCGCCCAAACACAATTCTAACACATCTCTAACAACCTCTAACACCACCCTAACACCTCCCTAACACGCAAACCATCGTAATACCATCCTGACACCACCCTAACACTCCTAACAACTAACACCACCCTAACACTCCTAAGAACTAACACCACCCTAACACACCCTAACACCACCCAACACACCCTAACACCAGCGATAACACCACTCACCCATCCGTCTAGCTAGTCCTATCCATCATGCTTTTTGCTCCTCCGAAAGTGAGAAGTAGATTAAAAAAAAAGATAAATAAAAAAGTTAATACCAACGATACTCCACTACGGTCAGCGTACATAATTCCTCGTTCACGTCACTTATTTATCAGTATTTTCCTTCCTCTCGCTCTCTCTCTCTCTCTCTCTCTCTCTCCTTCTTTGTTCTTCTGTTTTTACTTATTTTCCTTCTCGTCTGCAAATTTCTGTCTTCCTCACTTTCTCACTTTTTTCCACTTCCTTTTCCATTCATCAGTTATTTTCTTTCTTCCTAGTGTATCCCTTTTTTCCTCCTCTCGTCTTTATTTTCTATCTTCCTCTCTATTCGTCTTAGTTTACCTTCTTCCACCTCTCGTCGATTATTTTGCTTTCCTTGCCGTTCTCTTTTTATCTTTTTTAACAAGTGTTCGAGAAGGAAACACTCACTCTCACGCCTATTTTCCTTTTCCAATATCTGTTTACTTTTTTCTAATAAAGCATTCTCTCTCTCTCTCTCTCTCTGTTAGCTCCTGTTCCTTAAGTCTCCAAAAATTAATGATTCACTCTGCGTTTCTTTCATTCCTTCGTGTTCCTTTCTTTTTCATAGCTTTTATTAGTCCATTCATTTGCGAAACAAAGTCGTCATCAGTGAATAAGCAACAGAATAAGTGCCTGTGGAGAGAGAGAGAGAGAGAGAGAGAGAGAGAGAGAGAGAGAGAGAGAGAGAGAGAGAGAGAGAGAGAACAATAGGCATCAATACAAGACAGGGAGACAAACATACTGAAAAGTCAAAGCAAGGAAGTAAAACACTAGACACACAAAAATCTCCAGTTCTCAGTCAACCTCTTCCGGGTATAATCTCAACTTGTAAAATTACGCTGACGAATCCCCCGCGCTGAAGACGAGTGTGCCCTTTTGCTGCTGGTGGTTTGACATTAAAGGAAAGATATCTAAGTTTCAAAGTTGACTGGCATGTTGACTGCGAAGGTTTGTCTGAAATTTAGCTGATGAAAGTACACTTAAACACAAAGGAAAGCGAACTGAACAAAAAGATGCCTTGACCTTTCCCGAACCTGTCTGTCTGAAGGTGGGTTATAAATAATGTGTCCATTCCCTGAGCCAAAGACAAGGATATTAAAGCATTAAGTGTACCTCTTACGCAAAGAGGACGTCAGGTTTTCTTTACTCTTCGCAGTTTCACACAATCCCCATCAAAAATAAATCTATTTCTCTCTCTCTCTCTCTGCGACTTTCGGACTGGAGGGGTTAGACAGTCTTCTTTAACCCCTTCACTACTTAAGCAGAAATAAGAATAAAATAAACATAATGTCCCTAGACTAACTGTGTCAACTTCATCTCTAACACCACATTACCCATCATTTATTTACCATCGCTGTTACATTGCCCTCCTGACACTTGCTTATCTCAACCATGCACGGAGGGCACGCAGCACCCATCTATCAACACATCCCCGCCATTTCTCTCTCCCTCTCTGTAATACGCGTAAACCGATACTCTCAGTCCTCGGTGTAAACAAATGGTTATACAAGTGGTCAAGTCTAAATTAGTCTTCTTCGTTTTCTCGCCACGCCTGTCCCTCCAGTATTCTAAACACGAGAGAGAGAGAGAGAGAGAGAGAGAGAGAGAAACTGTCACCGGGATAAAAGAGTTAAAACAATCTTCCACCATACCTCAAACATACCTCCTCTCATATCTTAAAAAAAAAAAAAAAAAAAAAAATTGATCTATATACTGTACCTAGAAACATGACTCCTTTGCACACCCCAACACAGTGTTACTCTTACAGTTTCAAAACATATCTCTATTTTTCTATCTACCTTCGCCATCCAGCTGCCCTTCCTCCATCTCACAAGACTCTTATACTGTATACCTTACCACCACATTCCTCCAACTAATCCTCGATCTCACTTCCCTCCCCTCCTCCCTCTATCTTTACACTTCATTCACATACAATGGCCTCTTTTCTTCTCAGTCCAAAATACACCCTTACCCTTCCCATCTCCCAAATCCAATATGATGAAAAAAAAAAAAATCAAGCGTATAATTAAAAGCATCACCTTTCCTGAACCAAGGCACTTCTGGAATAGGTAAAAACTAATTGCAAACTCATTCTCACCTTCAAATATATCCTTAATCTGCTTACTTTCTCTCAACACTCTTATCCTCATATATCAGTGCTGTTCTTGCTCTTTTACTTACTCATATCTTCCAAAACAGATAGCTATTTTTCTTGTCTCAAACTAACCTTGCTCTTCATATCTCTCAAGTAAGTTACGATGACAAACAGCCTCCTGCATAAAACTAATGCCTCCATCACCACAGCCTTCCATGAACCTCCAAACTTCTGAAAAAGCTATACCTCTCAAGCTTTCTGATATCCTTACGCTCACACATGGCCACCTTAATCCCGTATACATAATATTTTACCCAATACTTCAACATTCTTACTATCACATCTAAAGCACCCATACTCTCACATTTCAAAACATTCTTACTTCCACATCTCAGCCTTCCTTACTCTCACATCTCAAAGCATTCCTACTCCGACATCTTAAAGCACTCCTACTCCCACATTTCAAAACATTTATACTTCCACATCTTAAACATCCTTATTCTTACATCTAAAAGGAAAAGAAAAAAAATCTTTATTCTTCCTGTCTCACATCATCATAACTCTTCAAATGTTTCAAATAAATCATAACGACAAACAACCTTCATGATAAAATAATATGTCCACCAGCAGCTTCCTTGAACCGGCAAACTTGTGTGAAAGGTAAAAGTGGCCATTTGCTCTCCCCTCGAGGCAACACTGGATTGCGGTAAAGATTCTAAAGACTCGATAAACAAAGTGGTTCTGGGAAGGTGGTTTCCTCACCAAGATATTAACCACTTCAGGCTCCAAGACGTCTATTTTTAGCTGCGGAAGCATCTCTGCGCACTGCCCCGTTCGTCTGACACTAACGTTTTCCGGAATCGAGATGCTTCACTCCTATAAACGTCTGCGACTTTGGCGAAGCACCAAATTAGAGCTCTGAAGCTCTTAATTCACTACTGTAGACTTTAGCAAAGCCCCATATTAAAGCCCTGAAGCTACTACAAATACCTCGTACTTTTGTACTTGGTTTACTCTTGTTGCAGCCAAGCTATTCTGTTTGACTTAACTTAAAGGATACATCTCGTAGTAAAGGTGGTTAGAAGTGATCTGTTAACCTCTACTGTGATGACGCTCTTCTGCGGTTTAGTCTTGCTGATGCCAGATGACTTTATTCAGTTCAGGGAAGAACATTCACAGTAAGAGGTCAGAAGTAATCTCCTATTACCCTCTCCAGCAAGACGACATCTGTTATGGTATTATTTCAGCAACCGCCATTGCACTGAAATTAATGGAAATCCATATGGTTCATTCAGTACGACAAACCTTTCCTTAGGTAAATAAACTTGTCCGCAAATAGCAAAAGCAAACTAAACAAGCAAGCACAATAGTCTTAGATATATGCGGGACCATCACAGCCGTAACACTGGGCGTTGCTAACGTGTACGCGAGTGGAGCCTTGCGTGTGAAAATCCTTACGAAGTGACTGACTAACTGGTCCGCTTCAAGATACGCTTCCTCCGAATGAAGAGTTATAAAAGCAAATAAATAAACAATGTACAAATCCAAAGCTCGCCCAAGAATCTCAGCGGAAGAAAACAAAGAAACAGGTTCCTGGAAAACCCATAAAATTTAAGTCTCCCTTGTTGTTGGTTATGGCAGGTCGTCGTCGTCGTCGTCGTCGTCGTCGTAGTAGTAGTAGTAGTAGTATAAGACTCCTACAATACATGGATACAAGAAGTAAGAAGTAGGTGATATACAAAACTATCATCATCATCATCATCATCAGTAGCAGCATCACCAGTCTACCCTTCTTCCCCACTACTACAAGGCTATAATCATCATCATCATCATCGTATTTATAAGCACCACCACCATCATACCCATATTTCCATCACTGTTCATGGGCTGAGTAGCCTAACATGATGAAGTAAAAATACAAAACAGGGTCACATCGCCATGCCCTCGGCCAAGCCTTTAAAATACTGAGCTGCAAAAAAATAAATAAATAAATAAATGAAAAACATGAATAAATAAATAAAATAAATGTGAGACCTAGATTTCTATGCAGGAAGGAAAATTGTGAGCATAAAAAAATGTCAAGAAAATAACAATCACCTTTTTATCTCCCAGAATCACTCGTAGTAAACAATAAAATCCTGTGCTGTTTGTCACGATAAAAGAAAAACAATTAATCACAGAGCCGCCTTAACAAAGAGGACTGAAAAACAAGAGTCGGTAAGAGGAAATGCGATATTTAAAGAAGGGGACTAGTGAGAAAGTATACAAATGCTTACGTATCAATCCTGATGTCTGTCTGTTTGTCTCTTCAACACGATGACTCATTTTTTTCTTTATTCTGGGTACTTAAAACAAACAAACAAACACACACACACACACACGATTTTATACACCTTACGAACGACCTCTAGTTCTGGGCAGGTTAATGAATGCTGTATCTTACCTGTGCAGCCTGAACATCCATCTTAAGATCGTAATGTAAAATACGACCTCGGAATGAAGTACCTAATTCTAAGTAATGAAGAAAAAACTTATAACTAACTGGCATATTAAGGACAGCAGAAGAAAAACACGGATTTTATACAGGCTCTGAGGACTCTACTAAGGAATTAAACCCTCCGCCCCAATACATTAACCCTTACTGTGTGATCGTCTGTATTTATTTTAATGCGACTAATGAACAGGCGATTCTGGTTCATGCGGATAAAGGGAGATCTTTTCTCGTCAAAGGTGATCAACACACCCGCACGCGCAAGCACGTACACGCACACGCACACGCACACGCACACACACACACACACACATACACACACACACATTTAAAAAGCCATTAAAACAAGAAAGTCCGGAAACATACTCTCAAAAGTACACCTGCCGATGGTTAAAACAGCAAAGAAGAAAAGTTAAAACGTCCACTATTAACCCCTTCACCACGATGACGCCTTGTTGCTTTTCTTCTTGACTATTTTCCTTAATTTTGGACAGAATTTTCTAGCTAAGAGGGATCAGATACGGCTTCATTAACCGCTTCAGAACGAGGTCCCTATTAGGTTGAAAAAACTGTCTGGAGGTGGCAAGGAATGAAGTAAAAATGGCGCCACTGGGATAGAATAGGCAGGTTTCAGCATACAATTAATCCACAGTAAACACAACTGAATCATTACTCATAAATATATTCATTCATTTACGTTTCCAATACCATGGCGTCTTCCTTAAAATTTCCCTTACTGTTTTTGGATTACTTACTCAACTTCTAGATTTTTCGCACATTAGGACCTTGATATGAGGTTCATTACCCCCTTACGAACACAGTAATAACAAAGCTGAGAGAGAGAGAGAGAGAGAGAGAGAGAGAGAGAGAGAGAGAGAGAGAGAGAGAGAGAGAGAGAGAGAGAGAGAGAGAGAGAGAGAGAGTTCATTTCACTTATACACAGCTAAATATAATCGTCTGGTGATAGACGGAATAAAATGCCACAGGTGCTTCGGTCATAATAACGTTGACAGTACCAGTATAAACGCTCAGGCTTCTGTTACTCATTCTTAGCTGGATAAAGCCATGTGGTTTTAGGTGGAATATTTAGAGCTATCCCGACCATGCGAGTAAAAAAAAAAAAAAAAAAAAAAAAAACAGACGATAGAAACCTGGGAGGAAGAACGTAAAAGAGGGAAAGTTCTAAGCTCTTTAAAACTCTAGCACAAAATCAAACTACTGGCATCTTTATCCTAACAACACTGAACATAAACAAAAATCTCATTTAACAAGGCATTAAAATAAGAAACCTGGGTAAGTAGACTCACGAAGTATCAGGAAGATGAAGTAAGCTGGAACCCACTACCCTACACCCATCACCAAATTAATCTACTGTTCTAATACCTTTAAAATAAACTCACTTAACGAGGCATGAAAGAAAGGACGCCTGAAAAAAAATCCCACTTTTAGAAGTAGTAATGAGAAATGGTCATTAAAAATTAACTATTAAATCTCCATCACATAATTAAGCCATCGCTGCCCTAATACCTTTAAACACCTGCAGCTCTGAAAAATCACTTAAGAAGGTATTAGAGTAAAAAAATAAAATAAAATACAGACCCATCACGTAATCACGATTGAGGGTAAATTACAGTCAACATTACATTTCCATCCCACAATTAAACGTTCAAATATCAATCTAGGAGCTGACAAGTTAACACTCAAGAAAGACAAAGACTTTTAGGCGACAAAAGGTCACTGCCTCATCGCCTGGCAGACCTGTAAAAAAAAAAATGGTCATAACGAAAATAAGATCAAGATAATTATTCTAGCCACAAAGGTGCAAACTAGAAGCCTGGAATAATTTTCTTATGAACACTGGAGGAAATAATAATAATAATAATAATAATGCTACGACCGGCTCTTAAATCCAAAATAGGGTCAAATCTTTACTACACACACACACAGGGTCAAATCTTTACTACACACACACACAGGGTCAAATCTTTACTACACACACACACACACATTAAAATAAGTCAGCCTGGAATACTCTCCGAAAATATTACCAAAGGAGGAAAGGAAAAAACGAGAAAGTATTAATCCACCAGTCCTATGTAATTACACTATCATTACACTAATGGCTTAAAACACCAGAACTTAAAATATGACTCTCTCTCTCTCTCTCTCTCTCTCTCTCTCTCTCTCTCTCTCTCTCTCTTTCTCTGTTGGTTATTAGTCATTCCAGAATAACTCTCGTATGCTCTCAAAATGTCATCGAAACAAAGTTAAAAGAGTTTTATTCCACTGTACAATATTAAACCTTCATTGTCCTAACACAAACAGCAATAACGGTATATAGCAAGCAAGCTGGCAGGGAAGGAAGGAAGGAAGGGAGGAAAGAAGGAAGGAAGGAAGGAAGGACGGACAAACGAACGTGAGGAATGAACAAAGGAAGGTTAGAAAGAAGGATGAAAAAGCAAAAGATGTGGAGTAAATATTACCAACAAACTCCACCAGATTAGACAATCATTATCTGCCACACACACACACACACACACACACACACACACACACACACACACACACACACACACACACACACTTTAAAACATGACAGTCTGAAACAATACTCTCTCAAGCCATTACCGAAGGAATGGAAAGAAGGAAGGAAGGAAGGAAGGATGGAAGAGACAAAAAAAAAAAGTGAGGGCAGAGTCTTGACAGAGATTAATGACAACAGCGGCCAAGGAAAATCAAATATTCTCCAGAGGAATATAAATGTGAGAACTTTACCTCGGATATTTTATGCTGGGAAGGTGAGTGGGGGGAGGGGAAGAGTTAAGTTGGAGGGAGTGGGGGAGAGAGGTGGGGAGGGGAGAGAGGTGGGGAGGGGAGAGAGGTGGGGAGGGGAGAGAGGAAGACTGTAGACGGAGGGGGGAAAAAGGTAAGAGAAGGGAGGAGAATTGTTGGAAGGGAAGGGAAGGGAAGGGAAGGGAGGACATTAGGCTGAACAGAGGATGGGAGGTGGATTGTACGAGAGAGAGAGAGAGAGAGAGAGAGAGAGAGAGAGAGAGAGACAGACAGACAGACAGACAGACAGACAGACTACGGGGGGAATGTGGAGGAAGAGAGGAAAAGTGGGGTGAGGGAATATCTACGTGGAAAGTGAAAAACTAGAAGAAGACTGCTGGAGAGGAAGGAATACTAAGAGAATAGAGAGAAACCGAAGGAAAAGGGAGCGTAAACTTTAATAAGGAGTAAATAATAAAAAAAAAAAAAAGCCATGAGTAATTATGACAGTCACGGTTTAGTTAATGAAATAAATGGATGCTGTGAGGGATGCAAGTTATTTTTTTTTATTCCACTACCGCAGACGATTTAATAAGGTCAGGGGGGAACTCCTGTAGTGAGAAAATTAAGAACAAAATCCATTATCCTTTTAGTACGAAGCCGTCGGTAAATTTCCTTCCTGGTACCTCTCTCTCACCTGCCTCTTTTCACCTATACTTTGGTTTAGCCAATTACCTTCCTTTGCTTCCGATTTCTTTACCCTGTTTCCAGTGACCTCTACCTTACTTCAAAAAATCTTACCATACCTCCACTTCAATTCCCAGCCCTACCTCTTACAAAAAAACTAATCTTTCCCAGAACTCACCGACGTATCACATACCCGTAAATTACCACGGTTAATTTAAAACACCCGTGGGCCTAGGAAAACATGAACCTGCAATCCACTGTACAGAACGCAATTAGCAACGAGGCAAAAAGGTCAAACTTTTCTATTTTTCCACCATGTGCGTCAATAGATGAGGTAAAATAAGGTAAAGTATTGGGGTTTTGCTTTCATCTTCACAGTCTTAGCTTTAATACTCGTAATATGACCACAGTTCTATTTATTTCTCTGATAACCCTCGGCCACGCTTAATCCAGCCTCAATATTCCTTTCCACTCCACTCTAACCACTATCTTTACCCGAAACTATAGTCGGTTCATTTTCATCTGGCGGAACTGGGCCACTCCTACGACCAGAATACTACGAAGTGGATTCCTTAAATGTGAAGAGTCTTGATTTTGAGCTAGGAAATATTCTCTTTAATAAATAGTTAAATCAACCCTCCAATATGACTACACTTGGTCATCAACGACACGGAAAAGGGTACAGCGTTTTTTTTCCTACACCATTTCGTATCCCAGACTTCTATACCATACACCTTTATACACATTTATTATTTTCTCACAGTTCAATTCCGTTCTCTTCCTCGGTTTTCCAATTTACTTTCCATTTTTGCAGCCTTTGCCCTTGTGAAACTCGCGGCCTTTGACTACTGTTTGGTCATTTTTTTTTTTTTTACACTTTTTTTCGTGGGTTCTTAGTTTTCACGTGTATTGTGGGGGAGTGGTCAATATCATGGTGGTGGTGGTGGTGGTAGTTGTGATGATAACGGTAGAAGTGGAAGTGGCAATTACCTATGGGACAGGTTAGTGGTATGTAAAGGTAGTGGGACTCCTGGTATGATGGTGGTGGTAGTGTGGTATGGTAATGGTGATAAACATTAACGATGGTGGTGGAGGGGGCAGTGGGCAGTATTACGGAGAAAATGTCGATGGTAATAATGATGGCGCCAGAAATGATGATGGTGAGAGTGAAAATGCAAGGTAACAGTGATATATTCATTGTAACTGCTTAACTGGTGATGGTGATAATGACGATGATGATGGCGATAACAGCAGTGTTGAAAGTAACAATGATGGGGGCAGGAACTTGTAATGATGATGGGTGACGACAGTGACATGAAATATGAGAAGGAAAAAAGATGACACCCCGACCTCCCTGACGCTTCACACCCATCAACTCCAAGCTGTCAGTACTTTTCATCCCTGTTGCATATGTATGACCTCACCATTAACATAATCCAGGCTAGTTATGCTTAAAATCATTGAAATACTTTTGCAAATTCTTGGGCCAACATCTAACGCTTTTCAGATCCTTAATACCTTCGTCTTTCCAGGTATAAAATATTCTTTGGACTTAGGAACTGAAACGAGAGGCACTGAATTTCTTAATGCTTGGAATTTAGCTACTATTATATTCTGAATCTAATAAAACCTGAATTGACTGATATATTGTCAGAGGCAGTACCACGTTTTGCGAGATGTATAAATCAATTATACAACAGCACCTTGAATATTTTACTTTTTAGTTGATCTTAGAATTGTTTGAAGCATTATTGTTTTGTTAGTTGTACTGCATACTGATACTCTGGATATTTTTTCATCAGATTTGAGAACTGTTAGCGGTACCAATATTATCTGTCAGTCAATAAAGCATAATAATACATTGAATCGCTTTACTTTTGTGCTGACTTACAAACTGTGTGATATACATTAGTATTAAATGATTTTTTCCTATACACGATCTACAACGCTGCAGCAATTCATTAATTTGAACTCGCAAACTGTTAGTAATACATTTTTTTTACTCTATATTAATCCTTCATTTTGTTGTTCTTTTGACATCAAACTTACTTGGATCCATTGAAGGTCTGAGGGATCCTTTTTTCTTTTTTTTTTTTTAATATGATTTGTTAGCTACTGAACCTTTCTGTAAGTGCCCGGTAGATACTCAAAATACCGAGTCGGAAAATCAATTGACTTCATGGTTTCTTCATTGACTACATTCTCATTTTACCGTGTCCCTTACAATTACTTCATTCTTCTTTGTTTCTAATTCACACACTTACTGTACTGTACAATACTCCGCTATACCCGCGCGCGCGACAGCAGGAGCCAGGATTCACTGTGCTCTGTGTGTGTGTGTGTGTGTGTGTGTGTGTTTCAGTCATTCTGTCTGTTATTATGTGAACAGAATAACTCAAATAGTTTTTATCTGATTTAATGCTTGGTGGATGAGTTGAAGGTCTTACTTTGTTTCTGACAACAGCAGGCTCGAGGCCAAGGTCTCTCTCTCTCTCTCTCTCTCTCTCTCTCTCTCTCTCTCTCTCTTAATCTGATTTAAAGCAAATCTCTTAATCCGATTTAAAGCAAATCTGAAAGAAGAGCTGAGAGTAGGGCAAGGATAAGATGATTCAGTTTTTAGAACAATCAACAGTCAAAGGTCAAGGTCACAAAGCAAGATCAAAGACTAAACACTATAGCTCAAAATTCTAATCTGATGTTGACCCAACATGATGGAAGAGTTGAAAGTGAGGCAAAAATGAAGGGACTCGATATTGGGAACAACAGGTCAAAGGTCATAAAGTCAGATTATTTCATATCGCTGAGCCAATTTGGAGCATAGTAAAAGGGTTGAGGGTCAGGCAAGGATGAAGTAACCAGTCTGAAAATAATGAGTGAAACGTCAAGGCCACAGGACAAAATCAAGTGTTCGACCCCTAGACCAACTGTGGGGTGTGGATGTTTGTTTCTTCCAGTGCTCATTATTATTAATTTGTATTTTATTTTTTCATTCCCTGCTTGTATATTTTCACTTCCTTTTATTTCATATTACTTGAAATACTCTCTAACTGTGACCATTTCTTTTCAATTCACTCCCTTCCTTTGTTTCATGATGGCTCTACTCATTACTCAATCTCCCTCCCCTTCCATTTTATTACACCAAATCGCCACTCTCTCTTTCATCTACGGTAATTTCCCCCAATCCCCTTTTTCTTTGCCTCTCCCCTCGCATCCTTCTTTCTTCACTGCCACTTACACCATTTCACACCTTTCTTTAACACCATCTTAGCTTTATTCGTCCCGTTTTCGTTCTTTCGTACTGAACATCTTTTCATTTCCTCAATATTTTTACTCTTAGTCTTAAGTTTGTTCATTTTACGCCTTATCATCTGCTTAATTTCGCTTAATGACTCTTTCTCCTGTAATGAATCTGTCACTTTTTGCGTGTTTCACAATGTTCATATTTTCCCTGTCTATGCATCTCCACTCCATTTCATTTCTACTTTGTCCTAAATTGTACTTGACTATTCATTTCTCTCTCTCTCTCTCTCTCTCTCTCTCTCTCTCTCTCTCTCTCTCTCCCTTGAGCACTTCTCTCGCACATTCACTTATGTATTCTCTTTCTTCACTCTAACTCAGCTCTTTCCTTGTTTCTCTTTCTCATTACTTTGTGTCTTTCTCCCTCTCTGCCTCCCCTCCCCCCAACCCTCCTCTGTTCCTCTTCTCCGGTCCCTCATTCCCTCCCTTCTCCCCCTCTCAACTGCTACCATCCAAGTCTTCTCCATCCACCCGTCTCTCTCTCTCTCTCTCTCTCTCTCTCTCTCTCTCTCTCTCTCTCTCTCTCTCACCTGCACCCTTCTCCATTCTTTCCTACCCCCTACCTCCTCCACTCATCTTTCCATTCCTTCTTGAATTCCCTCTCCCTCCAAACCCATCCCTCTCTTTTTACCCTGCTCTCACTCTCTCCTCTTCCCTAATCTCACCCATTCCCCCCCCTCTCTCTCTCTCTCTCTCTCTCTCACCTGCACCCTTCTCCATTCTTTCCTACTCCCTACCTCCTCCACCTCACCTTTCCATCCCTTCTTGAATTCCCTCTCCCTCCAAACCCATCCCTCTCTTTTTACCCTGCTCTCACTCTCTCCTCTTCCCTAATCTCACCCATTCCCCCCCCCTCTCTCTCTCTCTCTCTCTCTCTCTCAACACCATCTCCACCCTAACCACCCCTCTCTCTCTTCCCCTCTCCCATTCCCCCTGCCAAAACCCCCACTCATTCCCCCTACCAGCCCCCCTCTCCCCAACCCCCACACACCTAGTTATGCTAATACCTGGCCCCTTGTTAGCGCCTAATCCCCGACCCCTCGCTTCTTAAATTCATCCCCACGAATCCACGAACGCGTAAAATCATTCTGGCGAGGCAGATTCGGTTTCGCTCACCCAGCGCCGGCACGAGGGCGGGAGACGGGAAATAAACTACATTCCAGCGTTTATGCAGGGAGATAAAAGGAAATGCCAGCCCTCGGGGGAGAAATATAGAAGACAGTGTAGCGCTTAGAAAACTTAATGATATTCTGGTCTTTAAATAGAGAAGAAAGGGGCAGCCGAAAGTTGAAAGTGGACATAAAAGGGTATTCCATTGCTTAAAGTGGGATATTTAAAGATATTCCGGTCCTTAAAGAGGCAAGAGAAAGACAGCCGAAAGTTTAAAGAAGACATATATACGTTTTCCATCGCTGAAAGAGGGAAATTTAAAGATATTCTGGTCTTTAAAGAGAAAAGAAAAAGGCAGCTGGAAGTTTAAAGGAGACATAAAGGGGTATTCCATCGCTTAAAGAGGGAAATGTAAAGTATTCTAGCCCCTAGTATGGAAAATAAAGGGGCATTTCAGCGCCTCGAGTAACAAATAAAACGATTTTCTAGAGGGTGATTCACTACCCAGAGTCCCCCAATACCCCAATATATATCCTTCATTCTTGCACGGATTTAAATGAAACTTCACACGCACAAATTTCAGTCTACGTCAGTCATGTACCACACGTGAGAACTACAAAAGTCAAATCCAGCTCTCTCACCAACGCGGCGCTGAGTGGACTTCAGTTGGGGATCATGCCCACTCGATAAATGACCGCTTATTATTATTTCTCCTTATTTATTTCAAGAGTTATCTCTGGCTGTGCGGACAGTTTAAAGGTAAAAGACTTAAAACAAACCTAACACATTTGATTAGCTGAAAAAAAACATCATGAGGGTGATTGCAGCCATCTCGTTTGCTGCACTGAATATTCCCTAAAATACTGGGCTTCATTATGCATATACGATGAAAGAGGCCGCTACCAGAACTTGCAGTTACGGTGGATAAATTGTAATGAAATGAAGAGGGTAAGTATTTAATTTCGTTTAATTCGGTTCATCAATAACACAAATATTTAACTTATTCCGTAGCTCCTAAAGACGTAGGATTACGATATTCAAGCGCTTAAATAACAAATATGAGAATCCTAAAGTTATACAGAGAAATAGATGGGATTTTAATGCTTAATGGAGAAATGTGATGCTAATTCGGCACTAACAAAAATAGATGGTCCAGCGTTTAAAGAGCATGGAAGTGAAAAAGTTACTACATGACAATACTGTGATACGAACTCTGACGTATGGAAGTGAAGCTTGGACGTTGTTGGAGGGACAGAATTCAAGAGTGAGAGCAGTGGAAATGAGTTATTTGCAAAGAGCATGTGAGGTCACCTGGGGAGACAGGCTGACAAATAAGGAAGTGAAGGAGCGTTGTGGTGTGGATGTGATAGGAAGCGTTAGAAGAAACACACTGAGGTGGTTTGGCCATGTGGAAAGGATGGAGAGAGAGAGAATAACGAGGAGAGTGTATGTGAGTGAGATGGAGGAGGGGAGAGGGAGGGGGAGACCAAGGATGAGATGATGGAATGGAGTGGAGATGTATAAGAGAGAGGGAGATGTGAGCTGGGAACAAGGCAGTGCCATGGCGGGGGACAGGGCGACATCTAGATGATTTGTTTGTGGCCACCCCCTTGCGAGATTAAGGCGTCTGGCAAAAGACTGATAAATAAAATAGAAGGAAAAAAGTTCGTCGTAGTGATGGGAGTGAAAAATAAATTGTCATAGGATTCTGCTCTGTGGTGATGAATTTCGTACACCCTTGACTGCTACAAAGAGCATAAGAAAAAGAAAAATCCCGGCTTAAAAATCTCCGCTCAAAAAAATATGCCACTGTGAAATTTCCAACAAACAGAACACCTCAGCGTGTAAAAATAACTCAACGAATAATATAAATTAATAAATAGGCGTTAAATGTAAAACCTTGCACCGCGAAAACTACACAGACTGGAACATTAAGAGTTAAACAATGCGCTAAATATCTAATGCAGTAATTAAAGACACACCAAACATGATTAACTACAGAGGCGCTTGTAAAATGATCACATATACAGTATGGACACACCCTTTACTCCTAAAAATAAAAAAATACAACACCTAGAATACAGAACAGTAATACAACTATACCCAAAAGTAGGACATTCAACCGTCTGAACACACACACACACACACACACACACACACGATACCTGGTAAAAAAAAAATCCAGTGGCAAGCTAAACATAAAACACAAAACCAGCTGTTAAATAAGCCATGTTTTTAAAGTGAGCTCAGGGAAGACATAATGTAAGAACAGTGACTGAGATGGTAAGGGCAATCAGGAAGTCTGGTTAGTGAAGCAAAGGGCGATTCTGGAGTAGTGAAGTAGTAGCAGTAGTAGTTAAAACCTCAGACTCATTGGAACGTGAACCCGGTGGACTGCAGGATGAAGTTACGCTCCTCCTGCAGTCCATTCTCCTTTCGGTGGATAGGGAGGGAACTAATGAACGTACAACCGGGTAGTGGAGCCACACAGTTATATCAATGCCTCCACGTGAAGGCGTCGCTCTCCAACAACGAGTGGCTTAGGAATGTGTGAATTAAATATTTATAGAAAGTCAGATACTGGAGGCAGAAGGTGAGAAGCACTGCATGATATTTACTGCATTTATGGATCTGGAAAAAAGCTTGCGACGAGGCGAACGAGAAGGGAATGTGGGAGAAAAACCGATGAAAGTTGTGAAGGTTTTATGGCGACAGAGAAGCATGTGTAGATGAATACGTGAGTGTGTTGTTCAGTATCAGTGGTGTGTGTGTGTGTGTGTGTGTGTGTGTGTGTGTGTGTGTGTGTGTGTGTGTGTGTGTGTGTGTGTGTGTGTGTGTGTGTGTGTGTGTGTGTGTGTGTGTGTGTGTGTGTGTGTGTGTGTGTGTGTGTGTGTGTGTGTGTGTGTGTGTGTGTGTGTGTGTGTGTGTGCAAGGATGTCGATGCGTAATTGGACAGAGAGAGAGAGAGAGAGTTATGACTAAGGTGGTGACAAGGATCTTGGTGGCTTGACAGGGTGGTATTCTATCCGATATTGAAGACTTCGTAACATATACCTCTTGGCGATTTTATTCTATTTTATAACCCATTTTTGTGTTTCTGAGGCAAATTACGTCTCTATTAAAACTATGCATCGTACAAACCATTATTAGGGTGATATATGCAGAATAAATCGCTCATGGACAGGTGCCAAAATGAATACGGCTCAGTAAACAATGATATAGGAATGTACTGTAAGGAGCAGAGGACGCGAAATAAATAAATAAATAAATAAATAAAAATAAGATGCAATGGACTGAACTGGCTGCATGAAAGAACAATAAATATGTACAGTCGAGGTAAAAAAAATTCGTTCCACTTACGACAGATAACGACATAGTGAACAATGACTTCAGAAACCCAGGAAAATCTCAGGAAAATCATCTTCAGAACCCAACAAACTTTCCAGAATAACGGATAAGAGTTCCACAATTGTTCGATTAATAAGTGTGCCGGTGCTATAATCCGAAACTGTACATGAAAAAAATTACAACCCATACAATTTTACGCAATGGTTCTACCCCACTGGTGTTGAAATGGCTACTAATCCCTTCCCTTCCATTACGCACTTTTTATTTTGTCCTTGCTACCTTACAACGTTATCTAGCTTAGGAGAGTCTTTTCTGACAGCAGGGGACAGATGCAACCTTCATTAACCCATTTACCGAAAGAGGCCCATCAATGTACATTAAAATCGTCTGGAGACAGCAAGAACGAAAAAGGGTCACGGGATAGAAGGGGCTGAGTAAAACATGTCACTATATACGACTTCTCAGTGGTGTGGAGGCGATGGCTTGGACGATGACAGAATGGGTGTTTTTCTCGATAACCTGACCACAGTTCTGCAGCTTTTGTCTCTTCCTCTTTCGGGATCCTACTGGCTGTTCTAGTGCTGGAGAGGGACACCTTCTTGCGGTGGCATTGATATAGCCATGCGACTCCATTGCACCGTTATACAACGACGACCCTCAGCTTCCTCCCTATCCCCCAAAATGCCGATGGTGGACTGCATGAGGAGGACAGCTTCAACCTGCAGTCCACTGGGTTCACATTCAGAATTCAGATGACCCTGGAGTTACTACTACTACTACTACTACTACTACTACTACTACCACCTCCACTACTACTACTGCTGCTACCACTACTACTACTACTACTACTACTACTACTACTACTACTAATAATAATAATAATAACAACAACAGTGATAATAATCGTTTAGAACACTGCTATTTTGAGCTAGACGAAAAATGAAAATAAGTACAAAACAAGATCATGTTCTTAAAACAAAAAATAAAACAAGCAAAACAAGAAATCTGCTTTAAAACAACACAAAACAAAGAACTAAGCAAACCCGGGACAATAAACATGAACCAAAATAAACACAAAACAAGACATTCCTGCGTGAACACAAACATAAAACACAACACGAAACTCAAAACATTCAGACGTAAAAGATACATGAAACATAACGATATTCCAAGTCAAACACACACACACACACACACACACACACAAACAAGCAAGCAATTCCCTCAGGTCACAGGGCAGAATGTCGTAAAAAAGGTGCACGAGAGCAACATTCATTCTCAGTTATTTCGTGATCATACCCGGCACTAAAAATATTCATGCAACAAGACCAAGAACAAAAACAAGACAACTACCAGTAACAACTCTGACCTTGACCTATAATGGATCGGCGACAAGATGGATTCACTTCCCACGCAATGTATTAAATGTATCTGCCACTTCTGACTTAAATCGAAACAAGGCATTCGTGTGATATAGTGCCATATTACATAAACGGCTTCACAATGGCTAAGAAAAAATATTGAGCAAAACAGCTATGTCTTCGGCGTTGTTAAATATACCAGCAACAGCAGCAGCAGAACCAATACTGCCACCGCCACCACCACCACCACCACCAACAACAACAACAACAACAACAACATGACAAGGAGGAGGAGAAGGAGGAAGAGGAGGAGGAGGAAGAGGAGGAGGAGGAAGTGGATGAGGAGGACGAGGAAGAGAGATCAACAGTGAAGAACTGGGGTGATTATCTACTTCACCGCAAGGGATTTCTACTAAGCTACACAAAATCGTCTGGGGGCAGCAAGAACAAAATATAACGATTCTCTAATATCGAGATGATCAATAGACACTGTTCCTATCCTTCCGAAATCGATAGAGACCTCCAAAAGCTGATTACAGTCGTCTGGGGGTAATAAAAAGAAAAATAAAAAAAAAATCTTAATTCTAAAGGGATTAATAAGTTGATTGTGTGTTCCTTAAAGTAGAAAGAATCCCTGGTACCGAAAAAAATCATAAATACTCGTACAGCGCTTTACTGGTTAGGTTAAATTAATTCTTGCTGCTCCCCAGAAGATGCATTTAGAAGAGGCCTCAAGTAGTAGAACTATAATAAAACCACCAATAGCCTAACAGTGAAAGCCGCAGTGAAGCCTCATACAGAAAAAAGTAGGAACGACTAAGAAAATATCCAGCCCCAAAATTCACTCAGGCGCCTCACTAACACGACTTTACTATCCCCCACCGCCATAAATACATCGTCACTCCCGTCCTTGCCAACCAACCCCCCAAACCCCAACATTCCAGTCCCTTCTCACGTGCTCCCAGTTGCTCAACCCTCTCCCAACTCCATATCCTTGTCCCTTTTCCCCTTATCGGTCCCCTCCCCTCCTCTGCCAATTTCAATCTCCCAGTCTCCTTCCCCGCTCACTCCTCTCCCAACCCCACCACCCAGTCCCTTCTCCCTTGTCGGTCCCTTCCCCTTTTAAACAACTTCAATCTTCCAGTCCTCTTCCCCCTCTCGCAATTCCGTTCTCTCAGCCCCCTCCCCATTTCCCAGCCTCCTAATCACTCAATCCCCATTTTTCTACCCAGTTCCCTGCCCAGTCCCATTCTTCTCCACATTCCCTCCTCTACTTCCCCAACTCTATTCCCCATACTTCTATCCAAGCCCCTGCCTCAGCCTCCCCCGAACCTTCTTCTCATCCCCACGTTATCTTCCAACCCACACTTTCCAGACCCCCATCCTTACAAACAACCATCTCCCAGCTCCCCTTCCCAATCCCTTACATTCCTTTAACCCCTCTCCGAGCCCCTCCAACCCCTCTTCTATCACTCATCCCCTCCCCTTTTATCCCCCATCCCTTCCCCGGCCACAGAGCCCGCCAATAAAAAATAGAAATAAAAAAATAAAAATACGTGATTCCCGAGAATGAAGCGATAAAAAGGTCCATAAAATCCCCCCAGCATTGGCCTAGTGACTGCAAGAGACGAGGAACGGGAGAGAGAGACCGCAGTAGTCATAAAATCTGCCTATCCCAACCCAGTGAATAAATCGTCTGGAGGAAGCAGGGATAAACAGGAAGACACCATCGTTTGAAATAAGTTAACAATCTCTTCACCCCTATCACACACGCCGTATTTCCTCAGCCGACAATTTAAGCCCATCAAATCAGTAAAATAGTCTTATGGTAGCAAGAATACACACGAGACGTCATGGAACTTAAAGGATTAAACGTGCAATCCCTCCTGCCTCCCATCCAGAAGTCATTTTTCCTCTGCATCAAAACTCTATAAAGTAAAATATAATGAAATGGCCCCAACACTGGCAGGGTAAGTGAAGGAGACAAGGTTGGAGAGAGATACCACAAGCTTATAATCTCAGCCAACCTCTGCCTACCCCTTCCACTAACAACTCCCTCTCTCGCCCTCGTTTATTTCTAGACCAATATATCTTCGCTCGACAATCTAACTTCCCTAAGCCTAACAAAAAAGGATGACTGTAATATGCATCATGAAAGACGTCTTGGTACTTTGGGGATTAAGTTAGCAATTCTCCTCCCCATCCCCACAACCCATCACTCCCCAACCCCCGAATATTAAAGTAAGAGAGAGAGAGAGAGAGAGAGAGAGAGAGAGAGAGAGAGAGAGAGAGAGAGAGAGAGAGAGAGAGAAGTCATTCCTAAGCTAAATAAACTCGTCTGATATTAGCCAGAATGAAACAAATAGCAAAATCTTCTGATGCAGTACACTTAGAGATGCCACTTTAAAGCAATATAATATTTACAGTTTCAGGAATATATAAATGGTTAAGATTTATAAACAAGAGGAAGGATGAGTGCAGTGTGTGTTTAATCCTTATGGCATATTATGAAGCCAATCGAAGACTAAACAGAATCGCCTCTTGCTAGCCATACGTCCCTCTGTTCATAAGTAAAACCTCATTAAGTATCTGCTGTGACCCACTTGAAGGAGAATGTCACAAGGTTTAACCCCATGCCTATCTGGAACTTCCCTCCAAGCATACTAATCAGGCGTAAGACAGAAGAAATTGTGTCATCTGTGGTCGCTCCCACATGTGGAAATTAGAATATTATAGAAAAAGAGGTTGCAGTGATAACCGAGTCCCCCCTCCATTGCTTAAAAGGATGAATAATTGAAAATAATGGTCAGATCTCTCCTCGCTACCAGATTAGTTCCCGCTCAGCATGTCAGCAAAATTACTGCCAGTTTTGCATCTAACCTGACACGCCGGGAAGGGGCACATCGGATTAAGAAGTCACCCTCTGTCAATTATCGAGGTCCCCCGCGGCAATGGTTGACAGGATGGTGAAGGATGATGTAAATGGGACAATAAATTAACTATTGCCATAGTCATCACCTGTCCCCCCATGGCTGTATAAAAGACGTCATTGTATCGGTTAAGGCGCCCATCAATTACCTTTGTCCCCTTATGTTACAGCAGTTGACAGGGGAGTGACGGACGGCGAAAGAGGGACCATAAGAGACGTCCCCGCTAATCATCAGTCCCCTTCACCCTACATGACTATAAATGAGAAATGATCGCACTGGATAATTTAAACTTCTCATTAATTGCCCCCGTTAAATGATATGTGCAAGCGGGACCATGACGAAACTGCCCCATATAGTAAGTACCAGTCCCCTGTAAACCTCGTGTATGGCTAAGAAAAAATGATCCTATCGTGTTGGAGTGACTGAAAAAAATGTAAATGAAATACTTATTCCCCACCTCGCCTCGTTCCACCGCTGACGGGGACGTGAAGAACGGGACAAATAGGGGCCACAAACTTCCCCCGCCAGCTATCACGACTGTAAAAAGACGTCATCGTGTTGGAGAGATTCAGAAGTCGTCATGAACTGCAGCGGTTGATTTAGACGTCAAGAATCGTGCAATGGGGGATCATCAACAAACTGTCCCTTTAGTTATTGTTAATTACCTTTACTCCGCCTCCATTAGTGTAAAATATATCGTCACAGAAATGAAGAGAATGAAAAGTCCCCGCCCGTCAATTATCTCAGTCTCCCTCTCTGAACACGGTTGCCATGGAAGTGAAGGACGCTGTAGAAGAGGACACTCAACAAACTGTCCCTGTCTTTTTAATTAGTTCCTTCCCCTTTCTAGTACTGAAAAAAAAATATATATATATATGATAAGTGAAAATGTCCCTGTGAATTACCTTACTGTCCCTGTCTCGCCGCGGTTGACAAAGTGAAGAAAAATGCAAGGAGACCATAAACAAAATTTCCCCCGTTGTTTTTATAACCACATCTCCAACGTATAACTGTCAAGAAGTCTTTGTTGGGGAATAATTGTGTCCCATTCTCTTACTACGGTTGACAGAGTAAGGGAGGTTTAAGAAGTCCCCAACAATTACTTTATTTCTCCCTCTTGCCACGACTGACAGGAGATGGAAGGCTGAGAATTAAAAAAAAAAAAAAAAAAAAAATGCCTCCACTAGTTATCCGTCTCCCTTCATCATGACTATGGAAAAGGACGTCATTCCAGGCATTAAAATGTCCTTATCTTCTGCCCAAGTCCTCCCCCTCCCTAACAGGTGAAAGGAGTGAAAGACGGTGCAAGGGGGGCCAAAAACAAATTGCTCCCCTTAGTTATCCTAGTCACCCTTCTGATATACTGCCAGAAAAAAAGGCGTCATTGAAATGAAGAGGGTGCAATGCCTCCATCAACTGCATAATTCCCCCTAGTTAGCCATGGCAGACACGGAAATGAAGCATGGTGCAAGGGGGACCACACACACACACACACACACACACACACACACACACACACACACACAAAGCCCCTCTCGATACCACGGTCCATGCTGCAATGTGCAATGTAAAACTTAAAATAGATGTCAAAGAATTGGAAAGGGTAAAATGCCTCCCTCTCTTATCACAATTGACTGGGGGGTGAAGAACGGCGCAAGGGGGTCCATAAACCAAGTGTCCCCCTAGTCATCACCAGTCCCCCCACCCACAACTCCCCTGCATGATGTTAAAAAGATGTCAGAGAATTGGGGAGGTTAGAAAGGCCCCACCCCCTCTCTTTCCACGGTTGACAGGGGGACCATAAACCAAGTGTCCCCCTAGTTATCATAAGTCCCCCCTACTCCCTTGCATGAGTGTAAAAAAGTTATGGGGTAATGACCATGCTCCGACTTAACAACGAGCGAGGGTAATAAAAGGAGTGCTTAGGTGGGATGTGTGGGGGAGGCAAAAATGTGTGTGTGTGTGTGTGTGTGTGTGTGTGTGTGTGTGTGTGTGTGTGTGTGTGTGAGAGAGAGAGAGAGAGAGAGAGAGAGAGAGAGAGAGAGAGAGAATGTGTGTGTGTGTGTGTGTGTGTGTGTGTGTGTGTGTGTGTGTGTGTGTGTGTGTGTGTGTGTGTGTGTGTGTGTGTGTGTGTGTGTGTGTGTGTGTGTGTGTGTGTGTGTGTGTGTGTGTGTGTGAGCAATATATTAAGTTCCTGGAGAGCTGGTTTGTGCCAAATGGTATATTTCTGCCATTGTGTGTGTGTGTGTGTGTGTGTGTGTGTGTGTGTGTGTGTGTGTGTGTGTGTGTGTGTGTGTGTGTGTGTGTGTGTGTGTGAGCAATATATTACGTTCCTGGAGAGCTGGTTTTTGCCAAATGGCATATTTCTGCCATTATCTGTATATGAGTGTGTGTGTGTGTGTGTGTGTGTGTATGTGTGTGTGTGTGTGTGTGTGTGTGTGTGTGTGTGTGTGTGTGTGTGTGTGTGTGTAGTGACCGGCTGCAGCAGTTGTGTGACCGTGAAGCCTGAGATAGTGATGACTGTGCAGTAGTATTATGGTCTTTGGTGACTGTGTGGCTGGAGATTTCGATGAGAGTATGGTGTACAGTACGCAAAAAGTGATGTAGGGAATGAATGTAGGAGAACATGTGGATGAGCTGTGATGGCATGATGACAGTGTGGTGTTAGGGAATTGTGTGCTGCTTGTAACAATGACCATATATTCACTGTTAGCAAAGTGTAAACAATAATAATAAAGGGGTTGCTCCTGATCTCACTAAGTGCAATTTAGACGTACGCTCGATTAAAAAAATATATATACAGTACACAAATAAATAAGGAACAACGTGGGACAAGACACAGAAAGCGACACCCATCACCATGATCGTAACCCAATTTCCCACCACCTTCTTACAATCCATCACCACCTTCACCACGACCACCACCACCACAATCATCACCACCTAACAAACACCAAACTATCCTGGTTCAGAGTGCGAGGTTAATACGTCAACGGGCTAATTACTATTTTTTTTTTATTCCCAAACTCTCAAATTCTTCCAAATCTCACGTCCTCTCCTGATAACCTCGTTTTTTCCTCTTTTTTTTTTCTTTTGTTAATGGATCTATTTCGGGATGTCGGCGTAAGGGTTAGTTTCTCTCTCTCTCTCTCACACACACACACACACACACACACACACACACACACAAGCAGAAAAACATCGAAGGCCTTCATCAACTTCGCTCATCAAAACTTACAGCTTGAGAGTCGCATTAACCTGGATTTCTTTTTTCCTCTCGATACTTCCCCTTTTCTTTTGTGCCTCCGACATTCCCAGGATATTAATGTTAGCGATGACCGCCTACGAGTCTCCGAGAATATTCAGATTTACAATTGCCAAGGCTGAGTGTGTGTGTGTGTGTGTGTGTGTGTGTGTGTGTGTGTGTGTGTGTGTGTGTGTGTGTGTGTGTGTGTGTGTGTGTGTGTGTGTGTGTGTGTGTGTGTGTGTGTGTGTGTGTGTGTGTGTGTGAGAGAGAGAGAGAGAGAGAGAGAGAGAGAGAGAGAATGGGGTACATTTCTCCCTGTTTGCATCTAGGTCATCATTTTTATGGAATTCATTTCTTCCGACAAAAATCTTATGAGATCGAATATTCTCTCTCTCTCTCTCTCTCTCTCTCTCTCTCTCTCTCTCTCTCTCTCTCTCTCTCATTTATAACAAGTACAATCACTCTCTTACTTGTAGTCGCTCTGGAAACCGTAGTGATTGTGTGATATTAGGTGGCGATTGTGAAGTGGTGATTGTGTGATTGTGTGATTGTGGCGACTTTGTGATTGTGGTGATTGTGTCATTCTGTGTTGTAGGCAGTGAGATCGAGTAGTGATGATGAGCTGTGTGCCTGAGGGTGATGATTGTGCAGTTGGTAGTGATCACATAGGGGAAAACTGCGTCGTTCTGGTGATGGAGGCAATGATGAAAAGGGCGAGGGGGATTGGCTATTTGTGGTGAGTAATTGTGGTGACTGCGATAAAAGTGATGTGTGGTCGTTGTAGGTGGCATGGATGTGTGTTCATGTATGGTCATTTATACATATGCGTTGTTGTTTGTCATGTTCAGTCAAATATTATACTGTTTCTCGTGCCTCCCCTGCCTCTATTTCAATTTTGGATTCATTGACGTTTGAATGTGACATAAACATGTATTTTCGTCGGCTATGGAAGCTCCAGAACACCTTTTCCTATGCAACTTATTATTACACCTTACTTTCCATCTCCGTATTAAAGATCATTCTAATATCGTCATACTCTGCTCAGATATATAACGTACAAAAGGGGGAGAGGTACGAGGGAGGCTCCTTAACTAATATATGGACTTTACTGTACTGAAGTGCATAATACTTTTGTCCACTACGTCTTATATAAGCATCTATGAATCTAGCAGCATGAAAGAGGAAGGGATGGGAACTGACTTTTGCATCTGGCTGTGCGTATGGCTGTATCGTCAAGTATGTGTGTGCGCGCGTGGTTCTACGGTCATGTACGCATGTTTGTGGTAATGCGGTCATGTAACGTACGTGTGTGTGTGTGTGTGTGTGTGTGTGTGTGTGTGTGTGTGTGTGTGTGTGTGTGTGTGTGTGTGTGTGTGTGTGTGTGTGTGTGTGTGTGTGTGTGTGTGTGTGTGTGTGTGTGTGTGTGTGAGTTTTCTATGTGCGTGTATGACTGTATGGTCGTCGCTGCAAGGTCGTAGGGACTGGTGAAGACCTTCCGGGACGACCCCGGCTTGGTGTGTGTGTGTGTTGGTGAACCGAATCTGACGGATGGGAAAAGTTGGTCATAAAAGCTGGCGTGATTTGTTAAGGATTTCGGTGCAGTGGCTTGCTTTGACATTCAGTTTTCTTAGCTTTTTCTCTCTTTACTTCACTGTTTCTTTTTATCTTTCTCTCTCCCTTTCCCTTTCTCTCACATTTTTCTTCCCATTCGCTCATTGCTTTCATATTCACTTTTTCTTAACTTCCTTCTCTCTTTCCTTCACTCTTATATCTTGTTATCTTTCTCTCCTTCCTTCCCTTTCCCTGCCATTTGTCTTCCCAGTCTCTTATTGTCTGTACATTCGCTTTTTCTTTTCTTTTTCTCTTTTGTTCGATTACCTTCCATTCTCTCTTTTCACTCAAATTTTTTCTCCCTAATCTCTATGTGCTTTTATATTCACTTTCCTTAGGTTTCACTCTCCTTATTTTTCTTCCCTTTCATTCGTTTCTTTACTTTCCTTCCCTTTATCCGTTTTACTTTCACTTTCTTCCATTTCTCTTATCTTCGCTTTCTTCATATTTTATCTTTCTTTGCTATGTTTTCCCTTTCTTCTTTGTCTGTTTCCTTTTCTTCCTTTCTCCCTTTCTCTTTTTTCTCTCTCATCCACTCACTCGACGTAGAGTTACCTTCAGCCGACTCATAAAGTGAGGAGCCATACTTTCTTGCGCCCAGGATATCATTTACTACGCTGGGTGGCAACCATAAAACCAAATAAATGCCTGGAAGTTTATTGGGTCAAGGCGCTCCGGCCGGATGTGGCGAGTTAAAACCAAGGGGTAATGCTCACTGCTCAGGTAATGCCACTCAGGGATGGGCAACTGGTCACCCTTCCTTTTAATGTCGGGACTTTATCGTCTTGCCCCTAGCCACTAAGTTCCTGATGAAGTACTAGTGGACTGAATGATTTTTTTTTCCTTGCATCTTTTCCTTCTTGTTTTTCCATTCCTCATTCGAATCATCTTTCTTTTTGACTTTTTTTTTTTTTTTTATCTTCCTTGTCTTCCTCTTCGTCCATGCGCTCGCGTTCTTTCTCTGCTCCTTGTTCCTGCATCGTTTCCTTCTTTCTGTTCGCTTTAATTTTTGTTCCTCTTTTCTTTCCTTTCTCAGGCCACCTATAATTCCTAACTTTTTTTTTTTTTTCTCCCTTCCCTTCCTGTCTTCATTTTCTTCCTTTTATATACACTCTTCTTTTATTCCCTTTCTCAGACTTTTTCGTCACCTCCTTTTTATCACTTACCCCTTTTCTTCCTCTCTTCTTTTCTCTCTAATTTCTCCTTCCCCTTTCTACCACCTTCCTTCTTACATTTCTTTATCATCCTTTCTTCACTGCTCCTTTTCCTCCCTTCCATCCCTTTCTCTTTACTTTTCTCCTCTTCTTTTATTTTTCTTTTCCCACCCCTCTTTCCCTCCCTACGCTGTTTATTAATTTACCTTGACGTCCTGAATAAATTTTTCTTCCTCTCGCATGCCTCTCTTCTCTCTTCTCCTCTCGCATTCCTCTCCTCTCTCCTTCCCATCTATTTTCATTATTCCTACCTCCTTTTTCTTTCACTATTCAGTATTCCCCTCCTCCAATTGCATTCCTCTCTCCTACATAATTGATCGCATCCCTCACGGCGATGGTGATTTCTTCTTTACTACAGTATTTCACTGTTTTCTCCAGACGACTTAATTTAGCTTAGGAGTGACCTTTAGAGCTGGAGGGATTAGAGAGAGAGAGAGAGAGAGAGAGAGAGAGAGAGAGAGAGAGAGAGAGAGAGAGATTTCTTAAAACCCCTTCAACCCCATGACGTAATTTATATACTATTCATTTACATACTATTCTTGTCCCTACCTGGTGGTTTTATGTTCAGCTTTGGAGAGACTTTTGGAGGTGTAGGCGTTTGATATATTTATTAACCCCCATCATTACTGGATCTGCCTTAAGTTGGAAAATGAAAATCGTCCAGTGATGGCCAGAATAAAAGAAAATTCGTCACGAAGTCAAGGGGTTACGCTCTTCACTGCTTATGGATTTTCTTCAGCTGAACAGAATCAATTGGGAGCAACAAGAAAATATTGCTAGGAAAATAAGAAGGTATCGTAAAGGCTATTAACTTTTATGCTTTACTTTACCTATTTCTAATTACTTCCCAGATCCTAAATTTTCTATTACTTTAATTGGTATACATATTCACTGTTATTTTCAGTTCCTATGCGTTCATATCATCTCTCATTATGGTTCACCTATCCACTTTTTGCTCCTCCTCTCCTCTCCTCCCACACCAGCAAATAATCCCTCCTTCCCTTTCCACCTCATTTGCTCCATCTTGATCCCCTCTTAACTTCATTTCTGTAATACCTCCTTCCCTCTCCCTCTGCCTTTCTCTTCATTTTCACTCCAACTGTTTTACTTCTGTGAATCTCTCTCTCTCTCTCTAACTTATTTCCCCACCCTCTCTCTCCCTTTCCCCCCTGAGGCAAACAAGACGAGGCAAACTAAGAGTGATGCAAGGGGAGACCAACGAAGATCTACGCACCCGGACCCCCGTTCATCAACCAACTCGCCTGGGGAAGCAAATTACATCAGGCCAGAATTTATGCCACTGACTGCTTGTTCGTCGATTATGGCCACTTCTCTTCCTCGTTATGGCCTCCTTCTCATGCCTGGCGGTTGGGGTGTTCTTTATCTGTTTCCTGAGATGATGGATTTGTTTGGTATGTCGTCTGTTTTGCTGGTCTCTTTCCCTGGGGTGCAAATTAAATAAGATCTTATACTGCTGTCTGCTTGTTCGTCGCCACTTGTCTTTCTCGTTCTGGCTTAATTTTTTTTTTGGAGGATAGCGATTTGTGCATTCTGGTGCCTCTGTTCGGGATTACTGTTTTGCGGTATATCGTCTTGTTTTGGTTATCCCGATGGTACATACAGAATTATGGGAGAATTTATGCTACTGTCAACTTTTTCCTCGCTTAGGAGCAGTTCTCTTGCTTAGTTTTTTGTCAGGTTTGACAAGTGTTGCAGTCCATGTTCAGCTGCTCGAATATGCTGTTAAGGCACAATGTTTGCTTTGATCACGACTCTTTCGCTTCATAAACATTTTAATATTGGAAAATTTATGCCACCGTCTCATTATCATTATTATTATTATTATTATTAGTTAATGGAATATTCTCCTGCTTGACTTGGCTTCCTTTTTACGTTCGCAAATCAGTGTGTTCCTTGATGCACTGTCTTTTGTTTATTGGTTATTTCCCTTCCTTGTCTTAGTTTGGCGATGGTAAATATAATGTTAGAGGATATTTAGTGCTGCTCCCTACCTGTTCTTCCTAATGGGATGTTCTAAGTTCTGCTCTCTTCCTTTTTACGTTTGAAAGCTAATGTATTCCTTTTCCTTGTTATTCTTTGCTTGCTTTGGTTTCATTTTTTTTTTTTTTATCGTATTAATCTACTATCACTATCCATTATTACCCTAAAATTTTCTCATTCCTTCACCCTCTCCCTAAGTGTCTTTCCTTCCTTAACTCTCTCCAACTTTCTTTCATTCACTCTCTCCCTCTATCCCTCTCACTCTCCCAACATCCCCCCTCACTAACTCTAACTCTCCTTTACTCTCACAGCCTGCCCCTCACTCATCCTTCCAGTCTCTCTCTCTCTCTCTCTCTCTCTCTCTCTCTCTCTCTCTGCTTTCTTCACGGTTCATGTCCCTCTCTCACCTTTCATTCCTTTCACTTTTTGACCTTCTCTCTCTCCCACCTTCACGTTTCGTTTCCCTCTTTCTTTCCTGTCGTTTCGTTGAGTTTCCTGGCTTTCCGTAATTCTTTTCCTCCATCACCTGTCATCTCCAGCCCTCAGCTTAGACACTTCTCATTTACTTGCCTTTCTAACCCTATTCCTCCTTTTCTGCTTTTATTTCTGCCTCTCCTTCCTTTACGCTTCATTTCCTCCCCTCACCTTTCATTTCTCACCATTCTGTCTCCCCCTCACTCTCCCTCCTTCACACTTCATCTTCCTCCCTCACTCTTCCTTCCTCACACTTCATCTTCCTCCCTCACTCTCACTCCTTTACACTTCATCTTCCTCCCTCACTTCCAGTATCTCCTATGTAACTGCCTTTCCCCTCTCTCTCCCTCTGTATTCCACCTCCCTCACTCTCCTCTCATCATCCTTCATCTCCCTCCCTAATCTCCCATATTCCTTCCCTTCCTGTCTTTCTCTCCCTCTCTCTTTTTCATGTCTCATCTCCTCTTTCTCCCTTCTCTATATTTCATCTCCCTCTCTCACCTTCTTGAATTTCTATCACTCTCCCTCCTAAATTCTCCTCCCTCACTCTCCCTCTCCCTCTTCCTTCATTCTAGTCCCTCACCTCTACTCTCCCCGCTTTCCCCTCTTACATTATCATCCCTCTCCCTCCTTCACGCTTAATCTACCTCCATCATCCCTCACTTTGCCTCGCCTCCCTCCTTTTTCACACTCACCTCTCACACCTTCTTCTCTCTCACTTTCACTCTCTCTCTCTTTCCCCTTCACACTTCAAATCCTCAGTTCTCCCTGTCTTTCACCCCTTTCCATTAGCTCTGTCTTTCATGCACTTAGCTCTCCCTAACTCTCTTATTTCTCCCTGTCTTTCTTCCCTCTCCTTGTGTCCCTCCTCCCCTCCCCTCTCTCTCCTCCCAAATTTGTCCTTATTTCCCCTCCCCTCACTCACCTTCTATTATCTCTTTATCTCTCTCTCAGCCGTGTCATTCCTCATCTTCCCTTGCCTTGCCTTCTCTTCCCTTCCTTCCAATTTCCCTTCCCTTCCTTCCAATTACTTATCAATTATCTCTCACTTCACTCAATCTCTGTTTCTCCATGTCTCTCCCCCTTCATTCTCTCACTCTCCTGTTTCTTCTAGTTTCTCTTCTTCTCCTCCATCATTTACATAAACTTTCTCTCTCTCTCTCTCTCACACACACACACACACACACACACACACACACACACACACACATATATTCCATCACCCCTCCCCTTCACTTTCCATTAACTCTCAATCTCTCTCACTCTCCCGTTTCCACCTACTCTCCTTGTCTCCCCCTCACTTTCCATTTACTCTCTCTCTCTCTCTCTCTCTCACGACGACACAGCTAGCACAGATTAGGGCCTGGAAATGAGGTCCCATTGAGGCGTATTGTTACTCTGGGCTTTTGTGGTGCAAGCCTTTGATTTCCTCCCCTGCCCTCTTGCTCCCCACCTCCACCCCTCCCCTCCCTTCCAGCAATTGCCTTGTTACCTTCCCCCTTCCCTCCTCATCTCTTCCCCATTTCCTCTCTCTTTTTTCCCCCTCCCCTTTCTCTCCTCTCACTTTCCCTCTCACTTACACCCCTATTCCTATCCCTCCACCTCCTCTCCCCTTGCGCAACCTTGTTCCCCTCTCCGCTACCTCTCCCCTCACCCCTCTCACCTCGAGCCTCATCCCTCCCTTCTCAATCCTTCCTCCCTCATTTCTTTCTCTAACCATCTGGACTCTCTCAGTCAACAGTACAGCTCCCCTCTCCTCTCACTTCACTTCTCACCCCATCAATCGCTGTTCCCTCCTCCCATCGCCTCCCCTCTCACCTCTTACCTCTTCCTACCTACCCTCCCGCCTCAAGCCTCACCATATCCCTCTCACCACCCATCCCTTCCTTCTGCCTCTCACATACCACCCCTCCATCCCACCCATCAGTCATACTCTTTACTTTTCCCCCTCTTCTCCCTCTCTCACCTCTCATCACCCCATCCCTCCTCTCTACCTCTCACTATCAACCCTCTCTCCACACTTGTCAACCGTAGTGCTCCGCTCCTTTTTCCCGTTTCCTCATCTCTCACTCTCCTCTCGCTTTACCTTCCCTCCTCCCATCAACCTTCCTGTTCCCCTCCCCTCTCTTCCCTCTCATCCCATCCCTCTCCTTCCCGTCTCCTCCACCTGCGGAAAATCTCGGCCAATCTGAGGAGCCAATTCCCAGACATCCTCCGACCTGAGTAATTTTGCCAAGGACAAAATTAAGAGCGATTGTAACAAAAATATTGGAAGGACCACCATTACGGGGGAATTAAGTTGAAGTCTGTAAATACGTAGACTATATAATAATAAAGGCGATGTGAGAAATTAAGTGAAAAGACTAGCCTACCTATGAATGTGACAGTAAACTACAAACTTGGACAAATCTTTGTACTTACATACATGGATCAGGTACTGCACAAATAATTACCTGAAACAATGGAAACAATATCTTACGAATCGGCAATTTTTACACAATTCTTTCATATGACAAACATTAAAAAACATAAAAGAGAGGTTATTCATTAAACAATATGAAAAGTTACTTTTATTTCACTATAACGCTACTCAGTATGACCTACCCTTTAGCTCCAAAAAGGTTACTTGCCATCAATAAAGCAATAACTACTACCACAGAGGAGATAACAAAAAGGGCAAAGCAAGGCGGTTCTCACGGTCTAGGTTTCTGCACTGCCAGTCTGATGTGTCCTGTAAACTTACACATTAACACATGTTGTAAATATGTGACAATTTTAAGAGTTCACAGCCAATAAAAATACTGCAGGTAAATATGTAAGTGATCTTAATGCCTCTCCTGCTTCCTCTCTCCCCTACTCTCTTGCTTCTCCCCTCGTCCGTCCTCCTCCCTTGTACCCCATTTCCCCTGCCCGCCTAAAAAACTGTACTTCTGCCCTACCCTACCCGTTTTTGTCGTCCAACTCCCTGTCCTGCTGCCTCCGACTTCAGTAATTATGCTTCCTTCTCCCACATCCCTCTCGCCTTCTCACCCTCTCCTCCCCATCATCTGCTTTGCCTCCCCCCCCTCCTTCCGCTCTTCCCATTTGGGCTCCACCTCCTTCCTTTCCACGTCTCTCTTGTCGTCTCCCCGAATCCCCTCCCCCCGTCAACTGCTCGGCACCTTTCCCATCCCCTCTCCCTTTCTGCCCTTTCACCCTAACCTTCATCTCCTTTTCTGTCACCCCCCTTCACCATCAACATCTCCCATCCCCTCCCTTCTCCACTTCCGTCCTCTCACCTCCATCCCTTGCACTAATCTCCCCAGACTCCCCTCCCCTCTCACTTTCTGTTCTCTAACACCCTATCACTTTCCCCCTGCCCTCACAACCACCTCTCCCTTTCATTCTTCTCAGCCCTACCCCTGCCTTCCTTTCCACACCCCTTTCCATTCCAACTTTTACATCTAGTCTCTCTTCCCTCCCGTTCTACATTTTTACCCCTTTCATCTGTGCTCCATTCCTCTCTCTCTCTCTCCTTCCTTCCTTCCTACACATCACTCCTTGTCCCCAGCTGACTTCAACTTTCTTTCTCTCCTAATTTTTCTCCAATCAATTTTTCTTTTGAAGCCAGATGTTCTCTCTCTCTCTCTCTCTCTCTCTCTCTCTCTCTCAGTCCTCAAGGTCAAATTATCGAGAAGCATTAATTTTTTTCTCGATATATCCGACTCCTGAACCGACAATTACCATTTTTCCAATTTCGTATCTCGCATCTTTTTCTTCCCCAAATATACTTTTTTTTTTTTTTTTTCACTCCCCCACTACGATGACATTTTTTTTCCTGCGTCGCGAGAAGGGGAGCAACGGGAGCTTTTCTTGCTGTTCTTGTTGTCGGCGAAAACTTTAGAAAATCACACAAGCCTTTAATCCAACAGCACTCGTTTTCATTATATATACTCTCACGGTCCTCCTTATACCCCATTACAATTTCCGACTCAGTCCACCTGTTTCTTCGTCCACCAATCTTTTTTCTTTTACCGCCAATACTTTAGTTTTTGAGGATAATCTTAAACCTCGAATACACTCAAGTCACTAATCCTACAACACCCAGCTCCACAGGGTACACTTTTCTGGTCCAGCCCCACCACCCTCCAAATTTCCTGCCCATCCCACGTGTTCCTTTGCTGACCATTACCATTTCTTCAATCCCTTCTGACAGTTTTATGGCGCAACGATGGTGACGCGTTAGAAGAACGGGTTTGTTGATATTAAAATCTTGCAAACTCCAAACAATTTCACTCACCTTGGGAGATACTTTTCTAACTGAAGGAATCTAAGCCCAAAACTACTAGGCAGCTCTCCTAATTAAAAAAAAAAAAAAAATCTTCTGGGGATGGCAAGGTTAATATATAAAAAGACGTCACCGTATTGAAGAGGTTAATCACTTCAGTACAGACTTACTCCTGCTACCTGTCGGTGGTTTTACTCATCTTACATGGATCTCCTGAACTGAATGCATTAACTTCTTACATAACATGACGCGTTTATATAGTTTTTTCTTCCTACTGCCAGACGATTTTATTCAACTTAAGAAGGACCTGAAGCTCCAAAAGTGTCTCCTATAAAAAATAAGTGAAGTAAAATCGTCTGAAGGTAGAAAAATTATAAATACGTCACTGCATTAAAAGGTTATATCCTTCACTGCTATGATATCTCTGACCAAAAAAAAAAAAGTACAAAAATACTGGACAGACGGTTTACCACAGACAGCTTTGCTGAAGTGTGACACCAGATTGGGCTTCACTCCTCTACATACGTCCCATTCCTCTTCTGTGGTCCGACCCCCTCTACTACAAACTTCTGGGAGAAACCAGTGACTTCCTGCTTCCCACCGCTAATCCCGCTCATCACACAAAATACATCTTTACAGGTTGTACTCATCCTTCCCTCCCATTAAGGGGGAGGCGTGGCTCAATCGGTAGAGACGTGCCCTGCCATTCTAACGGACCCGGGTTCAAATCCCCGCTGGGGCAGGGAACAGTTTAAGGATTTGAATTTCATTAAATCAGGCTTTACTGATCTGCCAGAAGACCCGCCGACATGTCGTAAAAATACCTCCGCTAATACCAATACACCAGTCCTGTATGAGACAGCCCTAGCATGTATTCAATATGGACGGTGGGTGTTAGCGCCGAAGTGGTGACATGTGGAGGTGTATGGTATGTAGGAGGACTGTTGGGCCTTGATAGCAGGCTGTGAAGCCTATGCCCAGAGTCGAACACACACACACACACACACACACACACACACACACACACACACACACACACAAACACCATCCCATCCCACCGCCCCTTTCCACTTAGTTACTATTTTCTTTTTCTTTTTTATCACTTTAGTTTTCAATTTATTTTCTGCCTCATCTCTGACTTTCACCCTAGCGGCCTATCTAAGACACTTATTTTCACTCCACCACACTTTACCACCATTTCAGCCCATCCCGCCCACTCCTATCCAGCCAATCCACAAAACACACAAGAAACAAGGACACACCATGAAATGCATGCAAAACACACAAGAGGAATGATACATAAGGCATAAGCATTTAAACACATGCGTAAAGATTCACACATGAGGACACGACATAATGAGAGGGAACACAGCACGTGCATGGACACACACATAAACAAGCACTCATGAAATAAACACCCAAATTACATGGCATGATACATATATGCAAAACACACACACACACACACACACACACACACACACACACACACACACACACACACAGAGGAGGAGGAACAGTGGTGAAGGGCGGCGCCATGAAATATTAACGTGTCCCCTTCAAAGCCAGAGAGTTCCCATGACTAAAGCTATCCACCCGTCCTTCCTCTACCTTCGTTATTCTCAGTCCTCTCATTATTCTTGTATCGTTCGTCTGCTTGTCGTCTTCGTTTTCTATCCTCATTCTATCCTCCTTCCCCCTATCACTGTAATGCCCATCTTCTTCCGTTCTCTTTCTGACTTGGTCCTGGCCTTCTATCCTCTCTGCTATCCATTTTCTGTCCATCCCTTCCTTCTTTTCCTCTTTCTTTCTCTTTTCTTTCTCTTCTTCCTCCTATTTCTCCTCCTCCTCCTCCTCTTCTTTTCTCTTCATTATCTTCCTTCACTTCCTCTTCCTCGTCTTCAGTTCTTCTCTGCCGATCCTTCTTTTTGTCTCCCATTCGTTTCCTCCTTCGTCTCCTTCCTTACGTTCTATCCTGCCCCCATTTGCTAGCCTTCTCCTTCTATTCGCTTCCTTGCTCTTCTATTCTTCCTCTTCTTCTTCTATCTTCCTTTTCCTTCTATTCATCATCTCCTTCACTATCTGTCGCTTTTATTCTATCGACTACTATTTTTCATCTCCTTCACTTCTACTTCTTTTTCTCATTTCCTTACACCCCTTCTTTTCTCTTTCTTCCTCTCCTATAATCTATCATTTCTTTTTCTTCTCTCCTTCCATCTTTAACTTTTTTCTTTGTTTCCCTCTGTCCTTCCATATCTGGCCACCCCTAACTTTCCATCTATTACTCCCCCACCTTCTCTCTCTCTCTCTCTCTCTCTCTCTCTCTCTCTCTCTCTCTCTCTCTCTCTCTCCATCACACACAGATCTTAACACCCTCTTTCTAATCAACAGTCTGTCTATCCGCTATTAATACACAAAAATATTACGTAGATCCTCTCTCTCTCAACCAGCATGTACCGGTAATGAGGCAGTCCTTGGTCTGGCTGTCAGTCCAGGCGGGTGACAGCGTTCAGGGCCCTCTGTTGCTTTCTGAAGGTCAATGCTGTCTTTGTGGGGCGAGACAGACCGCAAGGAGAGAGGGGACTGGGGTGGTGGTGGTGGTGGTGGTGGTGGTGGTGGAGGAGAGAGAGAGAGAGAGAGAGAGAGAGAGAGAGAGAGAGAGAGAGAGGATGGGGAAAATAAACAATAAGAGAAAGAAAGGAGAGAGAATAGCTAGAAGAGGGATGAAGAAGGAGACGGGAGGGAAGACTGGGAGAGGGGGAGAATAAATGGCGGGGAGAATAAACGGCGGGGAGAATGGAGAGGGTGGGAGAGAGGAAGGAGGATGAGAAGGAATGTTGGGGAAGAGAGTTAACATAAGAGAGGCAACTAAGAAAGGAGTGGAGGATGAAGAAAAATAAGGGACCGAAGGAAGAAAGGGAAATGGGGAAGGAAAGATTAATGGACTGGAAGGGAGAACATGGATGAAATAAAGGGGGGGAGGGAGAAAATGAATAATGAAGTAAGAAGGGAGGGGGATATAGAAGTAAAGGATTAGGGAAAGGGATATGAAAGTCGAAAGGAAACGAAAAAGTACAAATCAAGGTGGCGGAGATAAATGAAGGGTCGGGGGAAAGGTAAAGGAGGAGAAAGAGCAATAAAGAAACAGGGATAGACAATTTACCCCTTCAGTACGACGATGGCTTTTTACAATTTTACTTTTGCTACCGTCAGTCAGTTTCGTGGAGAGACTTCATAGTAAAAAGAAAAAAAAAATCAGGACTCTATCTATTCCCTCCTCTTCGAACCCTCTTAAGCTGAACATAACAGACTGTGATTAGAAAAAACATAGTGTCATCGCTGAGAAAGGGTTAATCAGAGTGGGTGGAGATTTGCTAGGAGAAAAGAGTAAAAAAATAAATAAGAGACAGCTTTAAATTTACAAAATACAGCATGAAGAGAATGAAAATGAGCAAGAGCTGGCAATGGAGATAAAAACGGGAAGCAACAACAGGTGAGGAAAGAGAAAGAAAAACTGGTAATCAAAAGGGGGCAGAGTTGGAAGGAGAATGAGAAAGGAAGAAAAAAGGGTAAGGAGAGAGGGGGGAGTAAAGGCAGGGGAAGAAGGAGAGAGGATGAGGGAGACAGTTAAGGAGGAGGAAAAAGGTAGTGCGGGAGGAGGATGAAGAGTGTAAGGAGAAGGATAATGATGCAGGGAAGAGGATAGTGTGGGAGATGAATGGGGAGGGTAAGGACAAGGAAAAAGTGGCAGGGAAAGAGATAAAAAGGATGAAAAGAGTACGACAGGAGCAAAAATATAATAAACAGAGGCTGGAGAAGAGCGTTGGAGAAAGGATAAGACACGATTATGAGGCTTAGAATTAACACCTATAAATAACACGAGGATTATTAAGGCAGACTATCAACATTTGCAAAGTCCTCATCTTTCCCCTCAAATATGATCCGCAACATTTTACATGGGTCTTCAGCTGTCCTAATGCGTGAGCAAGGACAAAACGAAACAATCTGTAGCCGTGTTTTTTCTTCCTTAACTGGTGTAGATCCCTGACCCCGCTCACATCTGGAAGGTCGATCTGACTATCCTCTTTTTTCTCCAACTTGGTCCTTTTGAAACTTATTTCGGGCAGTTCAGTGCCAGACCAAACCTATACGATGGCTCTACGCCCTTTACATAGCACTCCCTCGTGACTAGCAACATGTTCTAGTGCATATCTTTTATTACAACTCAACATTCATGGTGGGGAGACTGCAATTTTAAGCTACATTAGAGTTCCAAGGGTACAGTTCCAAGGAGACTCATTCCCACCTTACAAATATAAATGATTAACTTTTATGCAACCACAATTTAGTATTCATGTTCTGTAATTAACCCAGTTCTACCATGTGAAAATAAATTGACAATAATATGACTAGCATAGTGTGAAGTGACATCTGTTCTGGCGAGTGAAGTGAGCAGGTGTTGCATGAAGCGCAGTGAACCTTGAGGCTGGGTAAATGGAGCAGTTCACGCCTAACCTCACCCAGCCCACCACAGCCTGGCATTTCACACTGACCGAGGCACCTGTTAGGCGGAAACACAAGGCATTTTTCTATATCGTTCGCGTTAATCAGATGTATAAAGGACCTTCTAAGTCTGAACACACACACACACACACACACACACACACACACACACACACACACACACACACACACACACACACACACACACACACACACACACAGCCATTACAACACTCTGACTTTCAAGTGTAGTACTTTCACTACAGACCCCCTTTGCTATGTCGTACCGCGCCAGCATTAGGAAATGATTAATTCTGGCTATCTAAATAGGCTGATGAATACAGAACAAAAGACAACAACAACAATAATAATAATAATAATAAATAATAATAATAATAATAATAATAATAATAATAATAATAATAATAATAATAATAATAATAATTACAATTCTGAAATTGCTAAAGCAATATTCAAAGAAATCCACATTCCAGATGAAAATACTTTTGTCATCACTGTAAACGTACTATTAAGGGACTTTCGGTACGACTCAAAATTTTTTACAGATTTTGACCTGTAACCTTGAGATAAGGTTAAGGTCATTCCTACTATGCAAATCATGTCCACTCATGACCCACTACATGTTCACTCTTAAGCACCTTCCATGCATTTCTTCTCACTCATGACCCATTCATGTTCACTCGTAAGTTTCTTCCTTACATCTCTTCTCACCATACTGCTTCTCCCCCACTCTCCCTCCTTCACACTTCGTCTCTCTCATTTTGCTCTTTCTCCCTCACTCTCCTTCCTCCACACTTCATGTCTCTCATCTAACTGCCTCTCCCTCGCCCTCCCTCCTTCACACTTCATCTCTCTCACCTAACTGCCTCTCTCTCTCTCTCTCTCTCCTCCACACTTCATCTCCCTCCCTCCCCTCTCCTCTCTTTCTCTCGCCTTTATGAATAAATGCATATACGTTCTCTGAAGTCGAGGATGAGTGGTAGAAAACGAATACCCCATCATTTATAAATATTTACACTACCTACTACTTTGACTAGTTAACAGATGCTTTTACAGAGTACACAGAAATGACGAAGTGACTATCTACTAATAACAATGACGATAAGAGACAACACCCTCCACCACCACCACAACATCCACCACCACTACAACATCCACAAGCACATTCCCCCAAAACAGTAATAATAACAACACTACAACAACTACAACCTCCACACCAGCAAAGCCACCACTAAGACCAGGCAACTGCACAACACTTAAAGCAGCCACAAGCATTAAGCGGCGTAACACACAACACACACACACACACACACACACACACACACACACACACACACACACACACACACACACACACACACAGGTAGCAGCAGCAGGGGGGTGGCTCAATAATGCAAGGAAAGCGAGAAAGTTGTGTTGGTAAAAAGAAAAGAAAGGCAGAGTCGACCCCGCAGCCAAGGACGGAACACCACACTGCATTTTACAAGGGGTACAACTTCACCCCTCGCCCCCCTCATCCCTCACCCCTCAGACCCTCACCCTTCACCCCCTCCACCCCTCCCACCTTTCAACCCCTCAGTTCGTCATCCCCTGACCCCTCAAGGCCCCCCCCCCTCACATTCATTCACATCTCATCCCCTCACCCGTCCTTCCCCTAATCCTTCACCCCTCGCACTCTTGATCCCCTCTCACACTTCTCTGCTCACCCCTCTCCCCATCACCCCTCACCCCCTTTCACTTCTTTACTTTGCTATCACTATCATCAGCTCATGACAGTTGATATCACAGGCATAGTCTTCTTTGTAACAAACAGCTCCGAAAGAATCATCAGATCTGTTGCTATTTACTTTCCTTTGTACTCTTCCATACTCTCACCTCACCCTCCACCTGCTCACCCTTACCAGTTACCTGTTCACCCCTCACCCATCACCACTTGCACCCTCTCATCCTTGCATCCTCTCACCCCTCGGCTCTTCCCCCCACTCCATTTCTTCTTCGCTGGTTCTTTCCCCTGACTTCATCTTTCACTCCTCTAATTTCTTCCGAATCCTCTCTTTCTTCTCCATACCACTCAACTATATATTCTCTCTCTCTCTCTCTCTCCACAATTCTTTCTCCCTTTTTCCCTCCTTCTTACTCGACCGCCTCCCAAGCTCTTTCACCTTCTCTCCCTACTTATCAGACTTATTCCTGTTTCTCTTACCTCCATCTTATCTCCTTCACTCCTCTCCCAAATTCTTTTTCCCCTCGCCCTAAATTCCTTCCCAATCCTACCCTCCCACCCCCCCTAGTCCCTACCTTCCCAGTCTCTCCCTTTTCAGTTCCCCCATCCAAATCCCTCCCTTTCCAGTTCCTCCCTTCTAAATACCTCCCATTCCAGTCTCTCTTCTCCCTGACCCTCCCTTTTCAATTTCTCCCTTCCCAGTCCCTCCCTTTCCAGTCCCTCTCTTCTACGTCCCACTCTTTCAAGTCCCTACCTTTCCAGTCCCTCTCTTCCAAGCCAATGTGTTTCCAGTTCCTCTCCTCCTTCCTCCTTCACAGTCCCTCCCCTTCGCCCTCCTTCCCTCCCCCCCCTCAGGAGTAAACAAGGAGATAAGATGGCGTGTGAATGCGTCACCAAGGAGGATAAAATAGAAACACAAGACTGATGAAAGGCTAAAATACGCGTGCACTCACACGTACGCATGCGCACGCACACACACACACACACACACACACACACACACACACACACACGAAAGAGAATGGGAGAGAGGGTTGTGAGAGGCAGAAACTTAGAGAGAGAGAGAGAGAGAGAGAGAGAGAGAGAGAGAGAGAGAGAGAGAGAGAGAGACGGATAATATACAGGAGGAGTTACGATGTGAATAGCAAAGTACAGCAAATGAATCAAATAAGAGAGATAAAAGTAAAACAATATGAAAACAGGAAGATAAAATGAAGGCTGAAAGGAGAATTAAAAAGGTGAAGAAGAACGAGAGAGGAAATATGAACAAAAGAAGGGAGAAAAGGAAAAAAGGGAGAGTAAAAGAAATTAGGAACACAACAAGGGAGGCGAGGAAAACCTAGGAACAGGAAAGGAGAGGAAATGCGAGATCAGGAAGAGGACATGAGCAAATAGGAAAACAGCGACAGGAAAAAATGTGGAGAAGTAAAGGAAGAAGTGGAGTGATGAAGGACAGGAGATGGTGCGTAAGGGGAGACCAGGAACAGAAAAATGAAAAAGCGAGGAGAAAAGGGCGATGGTAGGAAATGGGAGACAGGTATAGAAATGTTAAAGGAGGGGTTAAGAATGAATGTAAAGGAAGATGGAATGCTACTAAGATATAGAGGAAAAAAAAAATAAAATGTGAGAACAAAATGGAAACAAGAGACGAACGGAAATTGGGAATAGATTATAGGAGGAAAAAGGCGAATAAAATAGGAACAAGGAAAGAGTAATGTAGTACACGAGATGCCTGAGAAACATGTGAAAATTAAATGTGGCACAGATTTAGACATGAAAGGAAACCAGAGATTGGCGAAGTTGGCAAGGAACAGAAGACTGGAGGACATGAGACATGAGAGGCGACGAAAGGAAAGACGGGATGGAAGTAAAGAGGGCAGTCGAGTAGGGGAAAGGACCGGACACCATAAAAAAGGAGACAAAAGACCCCAGAGTAGGGAAATGGAATGGGGATCACAGAACAGAAGACGGACAGGGAATATACTAGAGTAGGAAAGAATTAAATGGAAGACGATTACGAGCCAGCGGGCGAAGCAAGCGAGCTATGTTTACTCAGTTAAGTTTGAAAATGAGCAGCCCAGTCAGACCCGGTCCGGTCCGGTCCGGCCCGGCCCGGCCCGACCGTCACGCTATGCAGAAGCTAATAACTTTACTTCTATGTGAAGTAGAGTTGATACTCATTCTCCTTGTGATACATATATTCAATTTATTTTTTTTATCGACTGAAATCACACCTATAAAGGCGTAAGAACCCCCTTGGAACGTCGACTTTTCCAAGAGAGTGTTCGGCTCTAATCGGTGAAAGCCTCAATTAAGAAATCAAATTAAAAATTATTTTCCACTGTAACACTGTTTTTTGGCATCAACTCTAGCAATTAAATATCGGAGATTCCGCCCATAATTTTATATCAGAGGGAAATTGTGATAACATACCTCTCGCTCGCTCGTCACGCGCTTACAATGCGCACTTTACTCGTAGGAAACATATAAAAATGTGAGCTAGGAAAGAGGAAACGAGGATAAAGGGGAGAGTAACATGTAACAGGAAAGGAACGGAATGAAGAGCAGGATGGGAGACGTGAATGACTGAAACATATGATCAAAGACGGCAAGAGGGGCCTAGGAGAGAGAAAAAGGAAGAGTTGTAACACATATGAAAAAAGAAAGATAAGAGACAGGAAACAGTGGCACATGTCAGGAGACAGAAGGAAACAAAACATTAGAGGAAAAGCTAGTCGGGTATAGGAGATGGGAGGAAAAGATTAAAATCCAGGAAAGGAGACGGAGGCACATAATAGGAGAGAGGAGGTAAGATGAGATTAGAGTGAGAGAAAGTGAGGGGTACTGCCCATGAGAGAAGAGGGAGCGGTAATGCTGTTAATGGAAGTGGAGAGAGGGACGAGTAGTAGTTGTAAGTGTGTGGGAAGGAGTGGCCAGAGGAGTGGCATCTGGAGCAAGGGTGGTGGGGAGGAGGGGAGAACAGGGGAGTGGGATGGGGTGGGAGGTGAGGAACGGGGAGGAGGGGGAAAGAGGGAATGAGGGGGAGGGGGAAGGGGTAATGGGGAGAGAGACTGACCAAAAAAGTGTCGCCTGCGAAGGGGCGAGGGAGAAAGGAACAGAGGTGGTGAAAAGAAATGGAGAGAGAGAGAGAGAGAGAGAGAGAGAGAGAGAGAGAGAGAGAGAGAGAGAGAGAGAGAGAGTTGGGGGGTGACAACTTTATTTCTGGCGATACGGAGAGAGTCTAGTGACAAAAGGGGAATCGCTTAAATTTGCAACGAAGAGGGGAAACAAAGAGAGGGGAAAGAAGAGGAGGAGGAGGAGGAGGAGTGGGGGGGAGAGGAAGAATAATGCAGGAGGAAGGGGAGAAGAAACATGAAACCGGTGAAAGCTAAAGAAAGGGGAGAGACGGGAGGAGGAGAGGGAAGAGGAGAGGAGAGTAAACGAGGTGGAAAGGACAGCAATGTGGGGAGGGCAAAGCGGCAACTGAAAGCCATTTAGCGCGAGAGTAAAGAATAAGACGGGGTGGCTGGGAAAAAGAAACCGATAAAGAGAATGACAGATAGGGATATAAAACAGAAATGAGGGGAGAATGACAGGAAGCAGCGAAGGAATAAAACACACAGAGACTAAGAATTGGGATATAGGGGGGAAAAAAATAGGGTCATGAAAAGATAAACACTGGAGAGTTATATGAGAGAAATTAGATACACAGCAAGTGAAAATTACGGACGAAAATACTGGAAAAGAGAATAACACACATAACCAGGAAATCATGCATAATTATATAAGGTCATAGGGCATAGTTCTAATAAAAGAATAATGAAGAAAAGAGAGTGTAGTGGCAAACGAAAGACATCAGAAGTATATTCGGAATAAGATGAAGCTGGAAGGAAGCAGCGCACGACTAAACACGAGAAATAACAGATCGGGGTAAATATACAAAATCAATGAATAATGGAATGACAAAGGTGAGGAGTTGTGGCAGCAATGCAACCCCGGTCTCTCTGGTCGAACAAACCCATCAACCAAAGTCGTGCAACCGCCCCTGTAGGGCCATCCAGTGCAGGGAACCAAAGTTCTCTTGCGGTGGACTGTGCTTATCCACACCGAGGCGCGGGGAAAACTGTAGATGTATGATTCCTAGATTCCTAGATGGGCGCTGCACTGGCGTCTCTCCACCCAGTTAACAGGGACACCGTAACAGGCTTCACATCATCCCGTTAGTTGGTTATATGGCTGGTCTTCTGGGTAACATGAACTTACAGGCTTATCATTCAGTGTAGAGTCACTTAAATGCACCACGACATCGAATGAGTGTTTAAAGAAAACAAAATGTATAAAGCATAAAAAGACAATGGATGAAAGAATAGCGGAAAAAACAGAGAACAGACTAGGATAAAGGCTAAAAATCGAAAGAAATGATAGACAATAGACAATGACAAACAGATATAAAAAAGAAATGAGGTGAAGATGGCTGGCCGCATCGCAAGAATAAAACAGAATAATATATAAGCATAAAAGAAATAAAACGATGAACAAAAACAGGAGGGAGGAACGACAGAATTAAGATTTTTAAAAACACCGACAAAAATATTGGAAAAGAGAATAATGTATAAAACAAAACTACTATACCTAGGGAAAAATATTAGCAAAATTATACTGAAAAACTCTAGTAATAATAATAACAGTAATAATAATAATAATAATAATAATAATCATCATCATCATCATCATCCATCCACCCATCCATCCATCCATCATCCAATCCTATGTCGTCCCATAAGAAGCGTAGGAACCCGGGGCTAGGCAAGTTGGTCCTGACATTTAAGATGAGTGACCAGCCTCACTCATCCCTGAGTGGCATTACGTAAGCATAAAATCCCAACCAACCCTTGGCTATAAACCTACAAGATTCAATCCGACTGGAGCACCATAATTACCAACTAAACCACTAGGCGCCATAGTCTGGTTATATGGTTACCTGAGACAGCGTAGTAAATGGTTTCCTAGTGTACAGGAAACCATTTGGCTTGTCACTCAGTGTAGAGTCACCCATAGGCAGAAAGAAAAGGAAAGAATGGAGAGAAAGACAGAAGAGGGAGCGTAAAGTCACCCGAAGGCAGAGGAATATAATAATAATAATAATAATAATAAAAATAATAATAATAATAATAATAATAATAATAATAATAACAATAATAATAATAACAATAATAATAAATAATAAGATAGTGTGGTGGATAATGACAAAAACTGATAAAACAGAGACAAGACGAAATGGATGGAAGCAGCAAGAAAATAAGAGAGAATAACAGGATAAAAGTGGTAAATGAAAGAATTATGGAAAGACAGTGGAAAGGAGAGTGGAAGAAAATAATATGATAATGAACAGGAAAATGGAAGGGAGAATCGCAGAAATGAAGAGAACAATGGATATCGATAAAAGTGAAAGATAAAAAGAGAAGAGACAAAAACAGTCGTAAAATAATATATAAAAATACAAGAATGGCATACAGTATCGCAGGAGTAAAAAAAAAAAAATTGTAATAAGGCATTAGGAATAAAAGAATAACAATAAAAAGTCACAGAATAAGGACTGTATCCACTAGAGAGATAAAAATGAAACACTGAGAGACTGGCAAAAAGCATCTTAGCAATACATCACAGAGCATATGAGACACAGAGAAAAGTGAGAAAGAAAAGATAATGAGAAGGAATATAGCAGAACTGTCAATGATTGAAAAGATAAAAGAGATACAGAGATAAAAGAAGAACGAGCTCATAAATACAAAGATACACGTAAGAATAACCTTGGGAGGGACAAAGAACATGGCAAGGAGTAAACAGCAAGATAGATAATAATAACTACGAGAAGGAAAACATCTTAAACGATATACTTAACAGCGACAAATAAAAGCTGTAAAAAAAAAAAAGATGATCCAGGAGGCAAAGAACGAGACGATACCAAATAACGAGAGGATCAGCAAGAACGATGTGGAAAAAAAAATGAGAGGGAGAGAACAGAAACGAGAATAACAATGCTATGAAGAAGTAACTGGAAAATAAAATGAGAGAAAAGCCAAAACGACAGGCAAAGAACGACACTATAAGTAAAATAAGGAAGGCAAATGTAAGGAGAGAGAGAGAGAGAGAGAGAGAGAGAGAGAGAGAGAGAGAGAGAGAGAGAGAGAGAGAGAGAGAGAAGAGGATCTAGCGTCGAAATAACAAATACATGAAAGAGGGAAAACGTACAAACCAAAGAAAGGTTACGATGAATAGAGAAAAATCCCAAAAACAGAAAGCGAGACCAGAACACAAAAGGAACAGGAGGCCAGCACAACAAACTCGTGAATGAAAGAAGACACACGGCAGAGAGCAGAAAAAGAATAATCTCAAAGAAAATAAAAACAAAGGCAACTGCAGAAAGAGAAAGTGAGAAGGTAAAAAGAGAACAAAGATCGGAAGGGATTACCCGTGAAAGAAGGGAGAGAGAGAGAAGCATGAGAACCAGGGAAAAAGAACAGTGGTAATAAAGAAGTGTAAAAATAGTGTCTGAGTGGAAAAATAGGAGCAAAAATATGAAACACCAATGCACGAAGGAAAGAGAGGTCAAACTCATGAAAGGAGGGAAAGGAAAGTGAGGAGGGCAAGTTCATGAAAAACTGAGAAAGACAAACCCATGAAAAATAAAAAACTCATGAAAAATGTAGGGAAAAACGAGAAAGAAGGTCATACAAAAACAGCTACCCAAGAGAGACAATAAAGTGGCGCCCCTAAACATTATGTATCAGTTACCCTACACGGCACGTAACACACGGCTTATACGTGCCTACTACAGTTGCACGCCCATGTAGATTTAGGTATGTACAACCCACCCACTCACAAATACGTACATACATACACAGATAAATACATACATACATACTTACATAAATACATCCATTCATACATACCGTGCAGACAAACTCAGACAAAATTATAACTACAGTTTTACTCATATGTTTATGATCTAACTGCATAAGACGTTGCAAATATTGGTGGGCCTAGCAGATGGTATCACCGGGTTTCGATGATCCCTGCACACTGTCCTGTTATTTAGTGTAGGAAGTGGATAATTTTTCGTGGCCACGACTACACACACACACACACACACACACACACACACACACACACACACACACACACACACACACACACACACACACACACACTCCAAATATCTACAACCAAACCTGTCCAGACTCAACATCAGCCTTTGACACCATCTCATAAAAGACACTGCGCAACCTCTCACACTGCACGCCACCCGCTGAGGCATACTCCTTGGCCACCACACAGTCTACGGCAGGGAACTCGTGGACTGGTATGGGTATTTTATGGGATGCTGGTCAATTTAGCCTCCTATTCGATACCTTCTTTTCACTGTGCTCAGACAACTACTTGATTTTCTACAACGATTCTGTTCAACTCAAGTACTGAAGGGGTTAATACTATAATACACCCAAATCGAAAAGAGGTATCCTGAAGTTGTGGGGAGGCAGCAGGAATAAAAGATACGTTATCAGGCTAAAAGGGTTAAGGAGAGGTACTGGCCTTGATACAACTAACGCCATATATTACTTCCCAACCATATATCCCAATTAAACACTAGGATCTGAACCCGAGATATCTGAATTTCATGCTCGGTATTACGACCACTTCGCTATTCACTGTATCCACAAACCACGCACGCCATTCACTGTATCCACACACCAGGCACGCCATTCTCTGTATCCACAAACCAAACACGCCATTCACTGTATCCGTAAACCAAACACCTCTCACTGTAGCCTAAAAAACAAAGAGAAAAACCAAGCAGGGAGGCAGCCAACACAAAGAACACAACACCAAAGGACACACCCAAACACAACAAAAGACCGTGTACTTGTAGACAGTGGAGACTCCCTACTGACTATTTACAAGTTTACGTCCAAATATGTCACGTTTGGCCGCCTTAGTGGATTTTTTTCCTCTTGCTACCTTTGGACGATGTTATTCACGTCCAGATGCACGTTTTGAACTAGAGAGAGAGAGAGAGAGAGAGAGAGAGAGAGAGAGAGAGAGAGAGAATAACCCCTTCAATACGCCATTCCTACGCTGAATAAAATCGTCTGGAGTTAGCAAGAAATAAATGACCTAATACATCATCGCCGTAAAATGGGGCAATACTTTAGTCTATGGTATTTATGTTTAACTGCGCCTATATTTAACAACCAAAAATATCGGGAGAAATATGACACTGCAACAGGTAAAACTGATGCTATGGCAGACGTGTTGGCAAAGTTAAATACAACTCTTCGTCTAATATTCAACTTATACTTTTCATTTTCCTCGGCAGGTCAATAATTCTGAGAAAGGGCTGGTCTGTTTCCGCCCACAGACGATGCTCATTAGTACGAAGGGTTGGGGTGGGACGGACAAACCAACATGACCCACGTGTGAAGACAGGGTAGTGAAATAGCCGTAGAGCTTTCTTCCCTAAATGTACAAAGGCGTCTACTTAGGTTACATTCTACGTAGCTCTGGAAATTTCGTAACATTTCCTCATCAGCGACTTTTTCTTCCTTACACCTCATTATCCTCATGCATGTTAATGACCCAAACTACGCAGACATCGCCTTAATCATACACAAAAAAAATGGAAAGGTGTACTGTAATAAGCAAAAAAAAAAAAAAAAAAAAAAGAAAACAAATCGCTAAGGAAGTAGGCTACGACGTTACATTAAAAAAAAAAAAAAAAAAAAAAAAAAAAAGCCCCTAAGTCGACGAAAAATATATCCCTAAAGACCAAGGAAATCCAAGCCACCCATTTCCCCCTCAGGGCGGCCCACACCAAAAGGACTGGCCCCTTTGTTGTAGTGAAGGCGGCAAATGGGGGCGTCTGAAGGTTCAACATTAACAAGAGGGGAGAAAAGGGAGGTTGTGTGTGTGTGTGTGTGTGTGTGTGTGTGTGTGTGTGTGTGTGTGTGTGTGTGTGTGTGTGTGTGTGTGTGTGTGTGTGTGTGTGTGTGTGTGTGTGTGTGTGTGTGTGTGTGTGTGTGTGTGTGTGTGTGTGTGTGTGTGTGTGTGTGTGTGTGTGTGTGTGTGTGTGTGTGTGTGTGTGTGTGTGTGTGTGTGTGCCGTCAGGATGACCATGGCGGGTAACACACCAACAAGTAAACACATTAAGAATTTAATTAATAATTCTGTTGATGATGTTAAAGTCGGCATTGAATCTTTAAAGCAATCAATTTCTAACTCTACATCTTCTAGAAAGCTAATTTATATTGTGTTGAACCCTACCTTAACAGTTCACGATATCTATAAATGTGGTAAAACTAGTGAGGTGCGCAGAATGGCATTTAGTCGGCTGCGGGTAATCAGTCATAATCTGGCGATTGAGACGGGCCGTTGGAATCGGCGAGGACGGGAACGTCTCCCGGTAGCAGAGCGGCTCTGTCCCTGTGGTGCTGTGCAAACAGAGTTGCATATACTGGAGGTGTGTCCACTGACTCAGCACATACGTACAAGATATAACTTTACTTCCTGGAGTCAAATAATTGGTGACGATGCTCAGTTTCCTATTGAGGAGATAGTGTATAAGGTCCTTTCCTGTTTTGGCTAGTGTGTACTATAATGTTTATCATAACCTATGTTATTTAAAGTGTATTTAAGTCATTTTGTATGCTCTTATTCTAACCATGATATATCATTGGGATTTTTGTTTTGTTTTGTTTTTTCCGTAAAAAAGGTGATTGGTCAAATTGTAGTTAAGTTACTAATCAGAAGTGTAATGATTTCCATCTTTCATTAAGGCTATACAGATGCACTGATCATCCCTTTAATACTTCGCTTGTTTTGTGAACCATAATTGTTTGCGAATATCTGATGTGCTGTTTATCATGCTAAGGTTTATTGTTGCTTGAAATCCTGTATGTGTAACTGGATATTGTGGTCAATAAATACTTACTTATTTACTGTGTGTGTGTGTTGACAAGGGGAGAGAAAAGTGAGTCATGGAAGGAAGTGTGTGTGTGTGTGTGTGTGTGTGTGTGTGTGTGTGTGTGTGTGTGTGTGTGTGTGTGTGTGTGTGTGTGTGTGTGTTAGCAAGAGGAGAGAAAAGGAAGTCAAAGAAGGTTGTGTGTGTGTGTGTGTGTGTGTGTGTGTGTGTGTGTGTGTGTGTGTGTGTGTGTGTGTGTGTGTGTTAGCAAGAGGAGAGAAAAGGAAGTCAAAGAAGGTTGTGTGTGTGTGTGTGTGTGTGTGTGTGTGTGTGTGTGTGTGTGTGTGTGTGTGTGTGTGTGTGTGTGTGTGTGTGTGTGTGAATAGGTTAGGTACACAAACGACTATGGGATCGTACAAAGAATGACTCGTCTTTCATATAAATACATACTGAGGAATAAAAAAAAAAGGTGAAAAGTGCGATAAACAAGTAACACACACATAAATACATACAAAAATATACATACACTTAACGAGCATTCTATCTATTTACCTATTAGAGAGAGAGAGAGAAAGAGAGAGAGAGAGAGAGAGAGAGAGAGAGAGATAATGCGAGGGGAAGGGGAGGAAGGAAACGTGAGAATGCTATGGAAGAGATGGAAGGGTGTGGGTAGGGGAGGAAAAGGGATAGGCAGGATTAAACGAGGTGTGTGTGTGTGTGTGTGTGTGTGTGTGTGTGTGTGTGTGTGTGTGTGTGTGTGTGTGTGTGTGTGTGTGTGTGTGTGTGTGTGTGTGTGTGTGTGTGTGTGTGTGTGTGTGTGTGTGTGTGTGTGTGTGTGTGTGTGTGTGTGTGGTAAGGGAAGGAGTAGCTACGAAAGAAAGACTGACAGAATAAGAACAGTGGAAAGGAGAAAGACAGGCATAAAGAACGAATGAAGGAAGGAAGGGGAGAGGAGAGAACAAGGGAAGCAGAAGGCAGAGAGAGAAAAAGAGGAGGGACGTGTGGCATACAGGGAGGAAAGAAATGACAGAATATTGGAGGAAATGGAGAAGAGAGGAGAGTGAATGGAGAAAAAAAAGAATGGAAAAAAGAAAAGGGAGGCTTGGCACACAGGGAGGGAAGAAATGAGAGAATAATGGAGGAAACAGTAAAGCTGCTCTCGACGATGATTTTTTTTTCTCCCTCCTTTGAATGTGAGTGTTTCTGTTGGGCGGACTCTCTCTCCTCAACACATTTCCATCCTGCCACACTGCTCACCGGGAAGCTGTCAGAAGTGCTTTAGTTGAGGGGACTACTACGTCTGATCCGGCCTGGTTATTGCCATACCCCTTTTACTCCCCTTCTTGAATACCGAGTTGTAACAATGTATTAATACCAGATTATGATGCTAGTCATGAAGAGGTGCCATGGAGAGGATACAGGGCCTCAGCACTGTCTTATTTCTAACACTGAGGTACATGAAGTACGATGCGAAAGGACGAAAATCTAGGCCAAGTTAAGGTGAAGACTATACAGTGACTGCAGACTGACCACACAGCCCAGGAACTGAACGTAATACAGCCTCACCATCGTTTTTAATTGCTTCAGTCCGATGACACATTTAACACTTTATTCTTGTTATTTACAGACGATTTTGTTCAACTCAGGGCAGATACCGTGTTGTTCATGAAGTATTTATGTATCTCCTCTATTACAAAAAGTCTCCCCTAAAGCCGAGTAAATCCTGCAAGGAGTAACAAGAATAAAGCAGAAAATACAAGATCGAACTAAAGAGCTTCGTTTCAGTTGGGGACAAAATTCGTGTTATAGTTCACTACTTGTAATTCTCATTTCTCTCTGCTGACTTATATTCTTCAACTATGAGAGGCCTGGAATGATTCTTAGCTCTTAGTCGATTCTTTTTAGATGTGGCAGTTTCTCTAAGAGCTGTCCCATCCGTCTGTTTTACGATAACAAGTTTCGGAAAAGAAGAATATCACTCCCTTAAAACTAGCGAAGCCACAGCACACCACAGCACACAAAACACTGCATACCACCCTCACCAACCACACCACCCAATAACCTCCTACCACACCACGTCACAAGGGCATCAACCGAAGGGCCCCTGAAGCTCCCGCATCTAATTCTTTTGTACATGTTTCTATATAGCGTCAATGATGAACTAACTGACATGGCCAAGGTGTGAAAAATACGCAGTGGAATTGTGACAGAGCCTTTGAGAGTCTTTGTCCCTCTCTGTGCCATTGAAGTTGCTATATACAAAGAGGCGTCCTTCACCTTCGTCTTACCCACAACCCTTCTTCAGGCAGCACTAAGACTGAGGGTGGGTGTTCTGAGGCAGGGAATTGCGTACCACTACTGAAAGATTAAAGAACGCGGCAAGGACGAGAGAAGGGTGGAAAGGAATAAAGAATGTGCCGAGGGAAACAGAACAGTGGAAGGTTATGTGAGGGGAAATGGTGAGAAGTTAGATATGAAACGAAGAAAGGAGAGAGAGAGAGAGAGAGAGAGAGAGAGAGAGAGAATTATCGGCATTAGCGCAGGCGGGGATGGGGACAGAACACAGGAATAAATGAAGAGGGAAGGGGGAGAGAGCATGGGGAGACACGCGTTAGGAATATAAGTCAGCAAGAAAATTAACCTCTTCAATCCAATAACGTCATTTCAATTTATTCTTTATTATTCTCCAGACTACTCGCATTTTAACTAGCTCAGGGGGAACTTGTCAAACTGGAGAGGTTAGATACAGTCATCATCAACCTCCTCACTACTATAAGTTGTATCCTTAATAATGTAATAGCCCGGTGGGAACAAGAACCAAGACAACAATACGCCACTGGAGTGAGGGGGTTAAGGAAAACCAACGAAAAACAGAAAAATAACAAGTGCATGACCTCAATTTTCTTTAAGCTGGAACATAAAACATGTAGCACACGATAAGTATATAATATATATCAATGATTGATGAGGGCACCCACCGTACACTCACCCAGTAACACTTCACTGAGTGACAAACCAAATGGTTTCCTGTAACCAAAGAAACAAAATTAATGATGGTGGTCTTGTGGAATAAGGCCCTCCGGTCGGATGAGGCTTAGGGTTTCCATCCGAGGAATAATTTGAGGTTAATGCTCACTTAATGCCACTCAGAGGCGAGTGAGGCCGATCCGAGGAATAATTTGAGGTTAATGCTCACTTAATGCCACTCAGAGGCGAGTGAGGCCGGTCACCCTGCCCTAAAATGTGAGAACCGACTAGCCTAGCTCCTGACCCCTAGGCTTCTGATACGCCGGTAGTTTGACATATATAGAGAAAGAATAAAAAGACACGCGACACGTAAACAATTAACTGCAAAAACATACGAAAAACAACAAAGAAAAAGGGCCTTCATACAACGTGAACAAACAATACTGAAAATAAAGGAAAATTACGAAATTAAAAAAATACACCAATAAAGGAATAAAAGAAAATACATGAACGACAGTAATAAAGGTTAAAATTGGGGAAACTCAAAAGGAAAATATGATAAAATGAAGAGCGCTTGAAAAACAGACCGAAAACAGACCGAAAAAAAGACCAAAACACGATCAGCGGTGCCCTTGAAAACAACAACAGTTAAACGTAAGCAAAACATCCCCCGACACACACACACACACACACACACACAACACGGTAAACATAACAAACATCCACACACACACACACACACACACACACACACACACACACACACACACACACACAGGCACGAACATACTGGGAAACAATACTCAGATTCTCTCTGTCTGTCTGTCTGTCTCTGTCTCTCTCTCTCTCTCTCTCTCAATGCAGTAAAACAAGAATTCCGCATTCAGACCAATTCCCGGTTTTTAGAGACAAAACACACACACACACACACACACACACACACACACACACACACACACACACACAGGCACGAACATACTGGGAAAAAATACTCAGATCCTCTCTCTCTCTCTCTCTCTCTCTCTCTCTCTCTCTCTCTCTCTCTCTCTCTCTCTCTCTCTCTCAATGCAGTAAAACAAGAATTCCGCATTCAGAACATTTCCCGTTTTTTTTAGACACACACACACACACACACACACACACACACACACACACACACACACACACACAGGCACGAACATACTGGGTAACAATACTCAGATTCTCTCTCTCTCTCTCTCTCTCTCCAAGCTAAAAATGCACACTCGCTCTAATTTCTTCCCTATCAGCATGAACTCCGAAATCACTCGAAAAAAAAGACACAACCAAACACACACAAAAAAAAACACACAAACACAAAAAAGGCTGGTATAGCGATAGCAATAAAACAGAAAACTGGTACTTCTGCTTCGGCCTACTGAGATTAAAACACAATGAAGCATGTTTCCTACAGCTTTATGCACACACACACACACACACTCTCTCTCTCTCTACTCACGAACAATCAAGTAAACAACTACACACACAAACATGAACGCAATCGACCACAGTAACAAAAAAAAAACTCGAAGTAAACATACACACACAAAAACACAGAGGAATGCCAAAAGAAACGCACAAAAACAGCGACACAAAAACACGCAGAGGCTGGAGAGGCAACAGCTATGAACAAACGAGTGACATATCCACAAGTTTGCTTATGTAAGTACATATACTTGCTTGTATTCGTGAGTCATATGCCACCATCAAATCAAAACAGGCTTAGGGGCCTATTCAAATCGACCCCACTATGTAAGGTAAGAGTGTTCAAGGCCAAACGGACCAAGTGCCTGTAATGCAATAACTGTTTTGTTGTCTGGTGTTTATGGGCTAGTCTTTGATGGGTACTCGCCCAGCCTATTATATTTTTGGGCTAGGAAATCATTTTATATTCTAGAATTAAAATCTGTGAAAAGTGTCTCGAGATACCACACCCAGATACAGCCATGAGCAGAATATCGTCCACATTTCTCTGCTGGCTGTGGCAATGGATGTGTTACATGAAACATTATTGTGCTGGCTGTACGAAGTACACAACGTAAACTTATGAGGACTGATAAATAAGAAATGAAGGACACAATACCGGTAGAGAATAATCGACGAACATTTGCTCGCTGGTGAACACTCTAAATTACAGGTCAATCGGCCTAGAAATAAAGGCTTGAGGCCATGGTAACACAAACACCAAGAATAACGCAGCGAAACCTAGAAAGGCAGCATGTGAGAGTTAGTGTGTGGCATTTCCCGCAGTGTGATTATTTATGTAAACACATACTTGCACACATGCCGAACGAATCACATAACAAAAAGTCTTGAGAGCCCGCTTGAATCGAACTTATTCCGTGCCGTAACCGCGATCGAAGCCAAACAGAACATGTGTCTTTAAAGAGACGTTAGCATTAGTTTCTGGTGATTTTGCGTTCGTCTTCTGGTATTTAACCTCCTTTCATTTTGCAATTTCTGGCCTTTTAAAACTATTATAAGTTTAAATCAAAAATTAGATCCAGGTACACAATGCAAAAAAGTATCGGTGCACAGAGGGTCCGATGCCTATCGTATACATTCACTGGCTGGCGATCTATGGCATGCACTTAATAGCTGGGGTTCCAACGCATACCCATTTTACCTTGTGTATATGCATAGTAATATTCAGACCAAATGAGCTTCCAATAAAAACAGGAGGTCTTAGCAAAATATAATGGTATGGAGGAGAACACGACGAATAAACCGATCAAAAAACAATACATTTTGCCCTTCGGTAAATGTAAAGCAAAGCCCAGAACATCTCGTCGGGAAATGTAAATACACATCCACACACCCACACGCAAAATCCACACACAAACGCCAGTACAAATGCACTAACACACAGACACCCGCAGTCTAGCTCTGACCTTTAAAAAACACTGCATGCGAATCGCTGAAGGTCCAATGTGCAGTAAAGGTGTGTGTGTGTGTGTGTGTGTGTGTGTGTGTGTGTGTGTGTGTGTGTGTGTGTGTGTGTGTGTGTGTTTTGAGAGAGGAGGAGGAGGTGCAATTGGGTGATCTGTAGGCGAATTCACTCGTCGATGGCTGGATGGATACATGGACTGAAGGAATGGGTGGAGAGATGAAACGATAAATGAATGGATGAAACAATGGTCCGATGGATGGATGGATGGATGAAAACTCGGATAAATGAACTGATGAACAAAAAGATGAAGTATGAATATATGGACGGGAGGATGGATAAATGGACAGATTGACAGATGTAGATAAGTGGATAGATAAACATATAGATGGAAAGATGAATGGGTATATACAGATAGGTAAATGGATGGATGGACAGACTGCAAGGATAGACTGGATGGATGACTGACTGACTGACTGGATGGATGGACTGATATTTGGATTTATTAACGGATAGATAAATCGATGGAATTAATAATGACAGAAGGAAGAACGGATGGATAGATGGCAGAATAAACGACTGGACAATGATATTAAGGGATGGATGGATAGACGGATGTATGGAAGGCCAGTGAATTGAGAGGCTGGATTCATGAAAAAATCAGATATAAATTTGAAAGTTCTGCGTGGATACAGATGGATGAATGGATGGAATATCAAATGACGAGCGAAGGTATGGATAAGGAGTGGGAATGGATGGGAAAAAAATAAATGAATAAAACACATATGGAATTTCAGAGTAGACGGGGAAGAAAGAGAAAAAGAAGAGACCGGGAAAGGAGATGGATCTGGAAGGGGAAAGGAGTGGGGAAAACATAAAGACGGATCCAAAAGAAAGAAGGGAAGGAGGTGGGAAGGGAAATGGCAAAATGGAGTTGGTGAGGACGAAAAGGATGGAAGGGGATGTGGGACTGGGTTGTGAAGGGGGAGTGGATGGACAAGGGGAAGAGGGGAGTGGAAGGAGAAGCGGGGGAGGGGAAAGAAGAAGAAAGCGAGGTGGATATGCAGGGAGTGTATGGGGAAGGGAGGGGGTATGGATTGTGGGTGGGGACGGGAGGGAACAGGAGGAATGAGTGTGGAAGGCAGGGGGAAGAAATAGTGAGTCGGGAAGGGGGGGAGGCTAGGGGACTGCGAGGGGAAATAAGGTCTAGGGGAGTGGGTGGGGAAGGGAGGGGTATGGGAAGGGGGTTGTGGATGCGGGTGAGGAATGATTAGGTCAGGGGAGGGGGTGAGCGGGAGTGTATGCGTGATATGTATGGAAGTGGGCGTATATGTGTAAGGAGGAATCTCTCTCTCTCTCTCTCTCTCTCTCTCTAATCCATCATTAATTCACACACACTTCTCATTTTTGTTCATCGCTCATTGTCTCTTTCCATTATCATTTTTCTCGTCTCCTCTTCTTTCACGTGTGTTTCGCTCTCTTCCATTTCCCTCTCTGGCTATATTTATCTGAGAGAGAGAGAGAGAGAGAGAGAGAGAGAGAGAGAGGACGGAATATAAGAAGGAAAGGCAAAGGAGATGGAGGGAGGAGGGAAGGAAAGAATAAACGGAAGAAAGTGAGAGAAATAAGAAGAGAGGTAGGAGAATAAACGGAAAAAAGTGAGAGAATTAAGAAGAGAGGTAGGGAGGGAGGAAGGGAAGAAAAGAATAATGGGAAGAAAGGGAGAGAAAAAAATTGAGAGGTAGGGAGGAAGGAAAGGCAGGAACAAAGGAAAGGAAGGGAGAGAGATAAAGAGACAGGTACGGTGGAAGGGAGGGAAATAATAAAGGTCAGGAAGGGTGATAAAGATGGGGAGGGGTGGGGGAGGAGGGAATGGAGGAAGAAGGGAAGTAGAAAGGGAGGGAGGGAGGGAAGGAGCGGGAGAGAGAGAGAGATCCAGCCAGTAATTGCATTTGAGAAACCTGTCTCATATTAAATTCACGTTTCGTGTTCCGCATGCCGGGAAGACGCGGAGGGAGGAGGAAGAGGAGGGAAGGAGAGGGAGAGGGAAGGAAGGAGAGGGAGGGGAGAGAAGGAGGGAAGATGAGGGGAGACGGAGGAGAAGGTGGTAGTGCTAGGGAGGGAGGGAAGGCCAGGAGAGTGGCATGAGAAGACATAGGAGAAGGGGAAGGAGGAGGTAAAGAGACGGTGGAACGGGGTAAGAGAAAAGGGGAAGAGATGGGGTGGGAGACAGAAAGGAGGAAAGATGCAGAAGTGTGAGGGAAATATAGAGAAAAGAGTGAGGAGGCGAATGGTAGGTAGAGGGAGAGAATGGAGGTCACGAAAGAATAGGGAAGGAAGGAAGGAAGGAATGAGAGAAGGAGATGAAGGAAGGAAAGGGAGTGAGAGGGAGGGGAAGACGGAAAGCAGATGATGAAAAGCAAAGAGCTAGGGATATAAGACGGAAGGAGGGAGAAAAGCAGGGTAGGGAGACGAATGACAGAAAGGAAGGGAAAAAACAGAGAGAGAGAGAGAGAGAGAGAGAGAGAGAGAGAGAGAATAACTTACATGGCACCCTCCAGAGATCACGCTGACACTGTTACTAATACACGACATAACCTTTAATGTATCCACCTTCTTGCCCCCCCCCCCTCTCTCTCTCTCTCTCTCTCGTTCCTGTATTTGTTCCTCCTCCTCCTATTTCCGTTTCCTCTCCCGTTTTTCTCTTCCCTCCTTCCTATTTTTTCTCGTCTCTCGTCTAATTCTTTCCATTCTTATCTTCCTCTCTCTCTCTCTCTCTCTCTCTCTCTCTCTCTCTCTCTCTCTCTCTCTTCCAATAACTTCCTATCTTCTCTTCTTTCAATACAAGTTTTTCTCTATTTTCTTCCCACTTCCTTCCAACTTTCTCCTTCTTTCAATTAACTATACCGCTGCTCTTCCTCTCTTCTCTTCTTCTTTGTTCCCTTCACTTCTACCTATTATCCTTACTCTCCTCCTTTGTCCACCTATATAACTCCCTTTCTCTTCTCTTCATTTTAAGATTACTTTCATTCCTACAGTACTTTTTCAGTTTTTTCCTATGTTTCATTCTATCTTTCATTTCTCATCTATTCTATTCCTTCTACCTTTCCTCATCCTCTTCCTCTTCCAGCATTCCTCTTCCCTCTACCTCATCCCTTTATATTCCTCTCTTCTTTCCATATTCCTCACCTCTACATCTCTCTCTTCTTCATCGTTCTCACTCTCTTATTCGCCTACTGGTGCTCACTGTCTTTCTCTTTTTTTTCATTCTCTCTTTCTATGTCATTTCTCACATCCTAGTCTTCCTTGTCCTCCTCTTTACTTTTACTCTAGTTTTATACAATGATCTCACTTTTTTTTTTTCCCTTTTATTGGTCCCATTTTTTCTTCCACTCACTCTTTTTTTTCCTACATCTTCCTCTATGCCTTCTGTCTTCCCCTCGGCTTTCCCCTCTTCTCCATCCCATCCCATCCTCCTATGCTTTTCCTCCATCTTCTTCTACTCCTTCCCTCACCATTATTATTTATCTTTCTATCGCTTTCACGTGTCATCTTTCTTCTTATATCCTGACCTTCATTTCACTCGTTATTTCTTTATTTACCTAGCCAATTTTATCTATTCCATCTAATTTCCATCTAGTATTCTCTCCTACGCTCTTCCGTCTTCGTGTCCGTCGTTATTTGTGTGTTGTGAGAGGAGGACGAGGAGGAGGAGGAGGAGGAGGAGGAGGAGAGAGAGAGAGAGAGAGAGAGAGAGAGAGGGTGGAGGGGTATGCCTGTAGCAGGGTTTAAGCGCGTGTTGCTGTAGAATAAATAACACCCTCTTGAGATTACCCCTGCCCAATCTCTCTCTCTCTCTCTCTCTCTCTCTCTCTCTCTCTCTCTCTCTCTCTCACCGTGCATCCCATCCCCTCCTTTAATATATCTCCCAATCTTTATCACTTCCGCTCGCCGTCTCATGTCTTTGTCAATTCGCCTCTCCCTCTCCTCTCTTTACTACTTCCCCTCCTCTCACATATCCTTCTTTACTGCCAGTTTTATTGTAATTAATATATTCTCTTTCCCCTCTTTACTTTATATCTGTCTTCTTTCTGTCGCCGAATGTACCCTCTCTTCCGCCCATGTTCTTTCTCTCCCTTTTTCTCTTTCGTTTATTTCTCCTTCTAGTTTTATCCTTTCCTTTTTTCTTTCTGACCTCAAGCCTTGTTAACTCTCTCTCTATCGGTCTGTTAATGTCTATCTACCTATATCTCTCTAACTGTCCATCTATCTATCTATCTTACATCAATCCATCCATCCTCCTCTTGCTCTTATTATTTTGTGTCTAGCTTCTCTTTCCTCCTTTCATTATTTTCATTCATGTCTGTGTCTCCAGCCCGTACTCTCCTCGGTTTTGGAAGCTCCTTAACACCTCTTCCTATGCGATTTATTTACCTTGTTACACCTTTATGTTCTCTTCTATGTCATATTCATCCTTGTAATATCGCCATACTCTGCATAAAGAACGTACTAAAGGATATTAACCAGCAATATCCAAAAATAAGTCGCAAAGGAAGAGGTGTCAGGGAGCGTCCTTAATCGACAAGAATACGAACCTTGGTCCGTCCTAGGTCAAGAGAATTTATTAATTCTCTTGACCTAGGGTCCGTCTGTCTTTCCATTCGTATTCATTCATCCATTCTTTCTTCGACTTATTTTTACATCTAATTTATGCCGTCATATCCATTCATCTGCTTACTCTGAAAATAACTACCATCGTCCCACACACACACACACACACACACACACACACACACACACACACACACACACAATATCTACCCTCTCTCTCTCTCTCTCTCTCTCCGGATAATTATTTTGAGAGCAGGAGTCACCCCCAGGTGGCAATAAGCTTCGACCACCTCATTACTTATCTCAATGTAATCCCCTCCTGCCCGGGATTACATGTGCTAAACGCTTGCCTCGCGGGAGTACATGTGGACGATAATTACCTGGAGATGTACACTTTCGGACGTTAATATCCATCCCTAGTTCTTTACGATATATAGTGAGGAAGTGAGCGATGCCCTTTGAAATCCAGCACTGTGATCTTAGAAGCCTCCCTAGATTTTCAGAATTTAACGAACGAGTTTAAGAATTAACTGAAAAAAAAAAAAAGGACTGACATTACTGCCTGCAAATTTACTGTCAGGTACAACAGTTCGCCTATTGTTCCAGTACATTTACATCACAAGTAAGGACAGGCTTGACACTCTGAAACCTCCCCGACACATTATTTTTAACAGAATCATCCAAGCTTCTCTCAGGTTAGGTATTGAACTGCTGACCACCTTAACCCTTCCCCTATGACTGGTGGTCTTGGGTATTTTACTGGGACTTGCGACGGACAATATTGCTTCAAGTAATCCACATCAGAGGCATCAACATCCATCTTACCTGGTTTAACCTTTCCTTAACTGGTATACACACACGAATTTTACTTAACCCCCTTCACCTAAGGACGATTTTTTTTTTTTATTCTTTCTAATCCTGGACGATTTTATTCAGGACAGGAAAGATTCAAGTGGGGAACGGGGTAAATGAACGCTATATCGAAGCCTTCCAGTTCGAACACTTTTCACCTACGGCTAATTTTTAAAGCGTATCACATGTAGCAAGATTTAAGCTAAAGTGCGTCCTCGTTTTGCAGGAGTTAAGCTAATACCGAATGATTTTATTTTTGTATTTTTTTCACCAGCAAGAAATCCCAGCTGTCACACGGTTCAACAGAAGTATGAAGTTGTTATTGATGGGGTTGACGAAACTTGAACTGAAGCTTCTACATTAAATTCTGGCACGTCTGATGGTCTCTCTCTCTCTCTCTCTCTCTCTGTCTTTCAGTACTCATGTCATCCTTTTTTAGCTCATTCGCCCTACTTATTCCAGTTTCAGCCCTTTCTTGTACACGTCAAACCCTTTTCTTTCCTTTCCTTCTCTTCCGTCTCTTTCCCCTCCCTCTTCAGGACAGCCTTTCTTCTGCTCTTACCATTTTTCTACCCCCTTCCAACCTTGTCCCAGCCCACTCAAGCCGTATCCTTTCCTTCGACAGCCCATACTCTGCCTCCTCTTGCCTTCAGTTTGCTCTTTTAAGTCCGATCTCTGTCCTTTTCCTTCCCATTTAAGCCCTGTTCCAGCCCTCTCCAAACTAAAGCTGCCCTCTCCAACACTTCATCCGCCCTCTCGCCCTCTCCTTCCTCAACTCCTCGCCCAGCCCTCGCCCCAACTGCCCCTCTTCTCTTCACTCTCTTCACTTTCCTTCCTACAACAATCTCCCCTCCCATCTCTTACACATCTCTTCCTAGGCTCTCCGCCCAACTGTTCCTTCCCATACTGATGACATCTCCCATCACTCTTCTACTCAATCTTTCATTATGCCTTCCCATTCCTCATTCCCTTTTATTTATTCCCTTTCTCCTGCCTTCCTGTCTCTCT
>NC_137042.1:8597202-8599702 GCF_032717465.1 Coenobita brevimanus
TATATATATATATATATATATATATATATACTGTATATATATATATATATATATATATATATATACACAGTATATATATATATCTATATATATATATATATATATACAGTATATATATATATATATATATATATATATATATATATATATATATATATATATATATATATATATATATATATATATATATATATATATATATATATATATATATATATATATATATATATATATATATATATATATACTGTATATATATATATATATATATATATATATATATATATATATATATATATATATATATATATACAGTATATATATATATATATATACTGTATATATATATATATATATATATATATATATATATATATATATATATATATATATATATATATATATATATATATATATATATATATATATATATATATATATATATATATATATATATATATATATATATATATATATATATATATATATATATATATATATATATATATACTGTATATATATATATATATATATATATATATATATATATATATATATATATATATATATATATATATATATATATATATGTATGTGTGTGTGTGTGTGTGTGTGTGTGTGTGTGTGAGTACAAGTTTACAGGTATTGGAAGAAAAATGGTTTGTGAAGGTGGGGTATTGTTCGGGTGATTAAGCGATGAATACTGAAGTTGCTGACGCCAGGCTAAAATTAGTGGAAGTGAGGGTGTACTGTTAGAGACTAGGTAATGGAAAGTACTGATGGGTGCGGGTTAAGTGATGGTGTTAGGGGGGCAATGGTGGGGTGATTGGGGAGGGGAACTAGGTACTGAGTATTTTTGAAGTGTGAAGTGGAAAAGGGGGACTTAGAAGGGGGAGGAAGGGGGTTATGGTAATAATGGAGGACCCAAGTGACTGAAGTGGAGAAGAAAATGAGGCTGGGGAGGGAAGGATGGAGGTACAATGTGGTGAGGGTGGAAGAAGGGAGGAAATGTGGATTTGGTGGGAGAGAAGGAAGATGGCTGGAAGGAGGAAGAGCGTGGAAGAGGGAAGGTGTGGGGAGGGAAGGAAAGAAAATTAGTTGCGGAGGGAAGGAAACTGGAGATAGGAGGAGTGAAAGATGGGATGGGGAGAGAGAGAGAGGGAAGATAGGATGACGAGAAAGGAAGGAAGATTAGGAGGTTGGACGAAAGATGGGGGGCAATTAAGGGAGATGAGGCAATGGAGAGGCTTGGAAGGGAAGGGGAGCGCAATCAAGTGCATAAAATACCGTCTATAAATGCCAAAGCCGAGCATTAACCTGTCACACGAAAAAATATTAATCACTCCACTTAAAGGCAGAATATATTACGGCTTAATAGGCCATTACTCTTCCGGCTCTGAGAATGCCACACAGTCCTTCGTCCTGATCTCGTACAACAAATAACATAACAACATCCAAATAGCAATGTATTACAAATGTCTTCAGAATGTGACAACCATCATAACATGAACAAAAGAGTATAAAATAATGTGTATATATATATATATATATATATATATATATATATATATATATATATATATATTAGTTTATATATGGCATAACTATCATTAAAATTATATGCATGCCCATCACAATTTTCAACAGGACATTCGGACACACTGTAATAATCATCATCATCACTCCCATGCAGTGTACAAATGACCTACAGCAGGCGTATTACAGGACATCTTTTGGGACGAGAATCTGAAGATAAAAAAAATATCTTCACTGTTCACTCGTATTAGCAGCGATGCTGTTTGCGACACAAGCGTTGGATGGAGGGATCATCACATCCTTCACGCTATACATGTACGGAGGGGTGATCCCTTACAATTTCCATTCCAGTTCCTTTCAATCACCTTTTAGGTCACGCAAGGAACACTTAGATTAACACTGTTGCTCTCCTGTAGTGTGGGTTAACGGAGCACTCTCATACTCGTATTTTATAAATGTCCCTGCCAGTCCATGGCTGGTCCACTGCAGTACCAGATCTCTCCACTGGGGAGGTGTCGGTGCCACCACACCACACAACACTAACAAAAAACGGGATAGCATTTAACAAAAGGGGCTCTAAGCTCCTATCAACTTAAGTTTCCGCGCCTTACACTCGGGTGCCAGACTTGAGATAAGCAGGAAGCCGTTCTGCCACCAGCACCAGGCGAGCACGGTGCCCATTGTAGAAAACTGACAAAAAAAAAAACTTCAATCCGCCGAATTAATAAGAGATATTAAAAAAAAAAAGGTGCACTAACAATACAAATGAACCGAAACGGTCACGCCAATAACTAGACATTTCAAAGAGAGAGAGAGAGAGAGAAAAAAAAAAAGTAATAATAATAAATGCAGGCTAAAGAGAGCAGGGCAGCTATTAACTGAAGCGGTGAGTTGAGGTCCGGGCCATCAGGGGAGCTACAAAAACATCACTACAAAGGCGACAACTGCAGCCCATCACCCCAAC
>NC_137042.1:8602202-8812202 GCF_032717465.1 Coenobita brevimanus
TCTTCCTCTCCTATATCTCCTCTTCTTTTTCTTCTTCCTTCTGTTTCCGTCATCCCTATCTATTTTTCACCCATTCCATCAATTCTTACTAACATCCTTTTAGGCTGTATTTCTTCCCCCTCATATCTCTTTACTCTTCAGCTTTCGTCTTCTTGTTTCTCTCTCCCAATCCTCTTTGCTCCCTCTCTTTCCCAGCATTTTTGCCTCTTTCCCCTCTCTTACTCTCCCTTGTTGCTTTCCTAACCTGCTTTCCAATGTTTCTCTCTCTATCTCTCTCTCTCTCTCCATTCCTGCTTTTCATGATCTGTTTCACTGCTCTTCAGTCACTCTTTTCCCCTTCTTCAAATTCCCTTTCCTCTTCCTTTATTCCTTTCCCATCCCTCCTCTCCATTCTTCCACTCCCATTACTGCTCTCTCTCTCTCTCTCTCTCATCATTCGTACTCCCTCACCAGCATCCTATCCTCTCTGCCTCCACATTTTCCTTTTCCCATCTCTTTTTTCCATATTCCCATCCCTTCTGTCTCTCTCGTTCCCATTTCTCGTCTCTCCCGCTCTCGTCTCTCTTACTCCATTCCTTCCTCAACTTTCCTATCTCACTCCCCTTTCCATTCAATTTTCTCTCATTCCTCCCTTTCCTCTGCCCCACCCACTCCCTCTCCTTTCTCTCCAAATTTCCCTCTTCTCTCCTCTATCATCTCTCTCTCTCTCTCTCTCTCTCTCTCTCTCTCTCTCTCTCTCTCTCTCTCTCTCTCCTTCTCCTCTCTCTAGATCTCTCTCTCACCTTTTCTCTCCAATTTTCACATTTCCCTTACCACCCACCTCTCTCTCCACTTCTTTCTCTTCCTCACGCCCTATCCTTTCCAATTTCATCTCTTCCATCATCTTCCACCTCCTTCTCTTTCCTCTCCCTCCCCCTATCTCTCTTCTTTCTATCAAATTTTCCCTCCTCCCTCCCCACTCTCTCTCCCTCCCTCTCCACCACTCACTCAATCATCCTCTCGCCCCTCAGTTCCCATAGATACCTGTCCCTCTCATAAATAACTCCACGCCTGCTCTTATATCATAGCCTACCCCTCCCCCTTCCTCTCTCTCTCTCTCTCTCTCATAAATTCCTCCATCACTGCTCTTACATCAAACTTTGCCCCCTCTTATATCTACTCGTATACCTACCTGCCTCCCTACCTCCATATCTATGTATCTATCTCCTTACGTATGTATGTATTTAAATGTAGGAATGTATATATGTATCTGCCTATTTACCTATTTATCGATCTACCTATGCATGTGTGTATGTAACTATCTATCCACCTACCTACCTAATAAGTTATTTACCTATGTATCTATGTACGTATTTATCTATCCGTCCCTATTCCCCTAACCCACTATATTTTCCTATCCATATCATATACTCTTTCCTATCATTTTACCCCTTCAGTACTTCCACGGCTTCCCTCATCCCTCTTTTTACGACCATATTTATCCATTCTATTTTTCAAAGCACTTTCCACCCCATGTCATCCCCCCAAAAAAGTTGCTCGCCATCAACACTTGTCTTTTCCTTGCACCTCCCCTTTCTCCATCAGACACTCGCCTTTTCTCCAACAAACTCCACCCGCCAAGTTCCTCCCTTCCAATACGCCCTCCTACACCCTTCCCTCATCCCCTTAACCTCTTCAATCCGATGACGTTTTTTTTTTTTGTACTGTAAGGAAGAGAGAACCAAAGGCCAGGAGCCCGCACATTGTTCCCCCCCAAGAAAAAAAAAAATATTATAACAGAGGGCCACATTCAAGATCCGTTCATTTCGAGATGCCTGGACACACTGCTTTGAAAGACTGGAGATCATAGGCAATAAGAAATAAAGACAGAGGGAGACAGTTCCAGAGCTGACCTGCTGCCTATATGAATGACTGGGAGTTACGGTTAACTCTTGCATTAGAGAGCTGGCCATAAAAGTGATGAGAGTTTGTCGCTAGAAGGGTGCTACGCGCCCGCCGCAATGGTATAAGGATGAAAACAGATAGTTCAGAAGAGCTGTGACCAATAAGTGCGATAAAAAAGTGATACAGATGCAACAGTGCGTCGAAGGGATAGATGCTGAAGGGGGCCACTAAGAGAAGGAAAATTAATGAGAATTAATGAGACGAAAAGACTTGGACTCCACCTTGTTGAGAAGAGCTGTATGTGGGAAGCCTACCCATACATGAGAGTTGTACTCTACACAGGGGCGAATAAAACCCGTATATACAGTCAACAACTGTGCAGGAGTAAAGAAGGTATGTGTCTGCTTAGCACACCTAATCTCTAATCTCTTAGAGGCAGATTTTACAAGAGAGAAAATAAATCATGATCTTTCCAAGAAGTATCCCGAGAGAATGAAACCCCAAGTATGTTTAAAGATGATGCAGGACTGAGCTGGATATTGTAAAAAAAAAAACTACATGATATTCCTGTGGGAGATTTTCTCGGGTTGATAGACGTAAGAACTAATATTCTGATGCTATTTTATTTGGTTTAGAAGAGTCTCCTATTAGTGAAAGGGTTACTGAAGACGACTGTACACCAAATATCCCAAGAGCTGACTCATGTTGACTGCTTATGGCAGGAATGGCATCATCGAATTGAAGGAGTTATCCACATAGCTGATTTCCTTCCTTTGTATCATATCTGTGTTGTTTTCTGTCCAGGAAAATAAGTTAAGTTAGGTTTGTTTTCTTGGTATTAGGTTAGTTTTAGATTCAATCTGGAGTCAGTCAGAAAAATGATTGAAGGGTGATCCTGTGAAAATCAAGCTTGGCAGGCAGAGCAAAAATGTTGTCAAGAAGGGAACTTTGCATCCGGGTCACAGCTCTCACATGAGGATTTTTTTTCTACCCACTTGGGGAAACTCCAAACACTCCAAAGAACAGATGCATTTAACACATTCTCTGGGTTACCACCGGACGGTGAGACACAGCTGCGGGAAACACACTGACCTTTCAGAGTTAAAACTTATTTCACTTAATCCCAAAGGATAATGGGATGTTTGTATTCTATTCCGACTGTCCTCACAATATTTCACTCTGTTGGAAGAAGCACCATTGCCCTCTCAGTTCGCTTTTGTCCTCCTCACGATAGTTCTCCTTCACTATCACAATCTTTTAAACTTCTTCAGTCTAAAGTTTGAGATTCTCCTCTCTCTTTCTCTCTCTCTCTCTCTCTGATAGTCTCTTCCTCTAATATTCTGTAACACTTCTGCTTCACTGCCTACTCACCACGATACTTCTCCTTTCCTCCCAACTCCTCATGATGCTTCTCCTTCCCTCCCAACTCTCCACGATACGTCTCTCTTCCCTCCCAATTCTCCACGATACGTCTCTCTTCCCTCCCAACTCTCCACGATACTTCTCCTTCTCTCCCAACTCTCCACCATACTTCTCCTTACCACGAAACACTCCACGATACATTTCCTTCCCTCAAAACTCTCAACGATAATTCTCACTCACTTTTAACTCCCCACAATACTCCTCCATTACTTCCAAACTCTCCATGGTACTTCTCTCTCAACTCTCCACAATCCTTCTTCCTTCCACGATATTCCTCCTTCCCTTCCAACTCTCCATGATACTTCTTACCTCCCAAATTCCATCTCATTCTTCCAACTCTCCCCAACAAATTCTTTCATATAACTCTCCATGCTATCCTTTGCTTCCTCCTCACTTCTCTAATCACACTCCCTCTTATTCCTATCCTCCTCTCACTCTTCACTCTCTCTCTCTCACTTCCCACTCTCTATTTTACTCAATTTTCACTCTCACTTCTTCCACTCCTCCCTCCCTCCTCCTCTTGCCATTCCCACTGCCCTTCTCCCTATCTTAGGTTTCCCCCACTCCCCTCCCTCTTCCTATCAATCCCTTTCTATCCCCTCCCACTCCCAGTACCTCTCCTACTCCCTCTCCGTCACTTTCATTCCTTCCCTGTTGCTCTCTGCTTCACTCCCACTCCTCCTCCCTCTCCAACCCCACTCCATCTCATTCTCTCTCTCATTCAGCCTCACCTCATTCCTACTCACATTATCATTTCTCCCTCCGACCACTCCCCATTCACCTCCCATCAACCTCTCATTCATTTTCCTCTTCACTCCCTTCTTCATTCCAACCTCTCATCATTCCCCAACCACTCCTTTCTAATACTACTAATCTACCTTCAACTTTCCCCTCTTTTACATTCATTCTGTTTCCTCTCCATCACTACAATCCCTCTTTTACCTTCCCACTCCTCTTAATTCCATTCTCCATTACAATGCCACTCCCACACAGTACTCCCAATTACACCACACTCCCTCCTTCACTCCCACTCCCTTACCTCTCCCTTCTTCATTACAACTGCCCATTCTCACTCCCCTCCTCCCTCCCTCTTCCCCCTCCCTCTCACCCTTCTCTATCTCTCACGTCCCACTCTCCACTACACACACACACACACTCCATATCCATCTCACTCCGCCACATAACCCACACTCTTCTCACACCTCTCATTTTTCCCGCTCCTCTCCCCTTCCACTTTATTATCTACAATCCCTCTTTAACTCTCCCCTCTTCCCTCCTCTACTCTTCTCTTCCACTTTCCTCTCACTCCCCTCCCCCTCCACTCCCCTCTACTACTCCAAACTCTCTAAATTTCCCCTCACCCCACTCACTTCCCCTTTCACTCCCCTCTACTACTCCTAATCCTCTATAACTTTCTCCTCATCCTACTCACTTCCCCCTCCACTCCACTCTATTACTCCTAATCCTCTACAACTTCCTCCTCACCCTTCTCACTTCTTCCTCTTCCCTACCCCTCCTCACCTTTACTACTGCCAATCCTTTTTTAACTCTCTCCCCTCCCCCTCCACTTCCCTCTATTACTAATAACCACTCTAACTATCCCCTCACTCCTGTCACTTCCTTTCCCCCTTACTCCCCTATCCCAATCCCTCTTTAAGTTTCCCCCCACTCCCCTTCCTTTCCCCTCCGTCGCCTTCTATTACTCTCGATCCCTCTTAAACTTACTCGTCTCCCCTCCTTATCCTTCTATCTTTCCCCTCCACTCCCCTCTATTACTCCCAATCCCTCTAAATTTCCCCTCCACTCCCCTCTATTACTCATCTCTCTTAACTTTCCCTCTCACTCACTCCACTCCAATCTAATAACCCAATCCCTCTTTAAATTTCCTCACCCTTCTCACTCCCCTCTTATTACTCCCAGTCCCTCTCTAACTTTCCCCCTCACTCCCCTCCCCGTCCCCTCACCTCCCCTTAGCTAGCGGGCAGCCAGAGGAGCCCCAATTTAATCAAGGCTCGTAAACATTAGCCCGTGATGACTGCTGGGGGGGACACGCCTGAGTGGAAAGAGGGAGGGGAGGGGGAGAGGGGGGAGTAGAAGAGGCAGAGGAGTGGGGGAGGGGAAGGTGCGGGGGAGGAGAAGGGAATATGTCCTCGTTCCTCTTATTCCTATCTTTCGCCTTTTTACTCTTCCTTTCTTTTTCTTTCTAGTTGTTCTTGTTTATGTTGATATTTTATTACTACCCATGTTTCTTCTACGCCTACTTCTTCTACGTCTTCGTCTTCCTTTTCTTCTTCTTTTTCTTTTGTCTTCTTTTCTTTGTCTTTCCGTCATAATCATTCTTCCTCTTCTTGTATTCTCTTTCTTCTTTGTTCACTTTCCTCCTCTCAAGTTTCCCCGTACCCGCTTCCTCCGTCTTCCACCATTGCTTTTCTTCTTTACTCTCCCTTCCCCAGTACTCCCTCTTTTCTCTTTCCCCTTCTTCCTTTCTTCTTTCTATTTATCCTTCACTACCTTTCTTTTCTCGTATTTCTCTTAGTTTTATTCCTACCAGATCCTTCCTCCCTCTGTCAATTTCTACTCTTCCTTTTTCTTCTTCCTCCCTGTCCTTATTCTTTCATTTCCCCTCCTTTCCCTTTCAACCTACTTCTTCTATTCCCTCATATCCTTTGACCCACTTACCATCATTTCCTCCAGCATCATCGACCTCCTTCCCCTTCACTTGCTTTCATTTCCTCTCAACCTCCTTTCCCTTCTTCCTGTTCGCTTCCCATCCCTTTGTCCTTTTCTCCCACGTATCACTGCCACCTCTTCTTTCTCCTCTTTCTCCTACTTCATCTCTTGCCTTCCCTTTTCTTCTCACTCTTCCTACTCCCACTCCCTTCCTTAATGTCTTTACTTCATTCTCTTCTTGTACACAGAGAAGAGAAATACAGATCTCCTTTATTCCCCTAATGACACTGTTAACCCCATCACCTCGAGGAAGTCTTTTCCATTTTATCCTTGCTGCCTCCAGACGATTATATTTTGATCAAGGGAGACTTCTGAAACGGCGGTGTTGGACTTAGCCTTCAGTAACTCCTTCACGGCAAGAGGTCTCCCCTTAAACGAATAAAGTTGTCTAGAAGTAAAAAGAATATTCAAGTGGGTCACCGGACTGAAGAGGTTAAGTACAGGACGATGACTCCATGGGTGAGCTGGTGGTGGAGTGGACAGAGCGCTGGGCAGGGGGCTGTGTGGTCGTGGCTCTAATCCCGACTGTTGCAGGGAAGAGTCTGTGAACATGACTCTGATATCGCCACGTTCACTGCCCTTCCCTATGGCCCCATCGACACGCGGTAAAAGCACACCCATTATACACTTTTTACTCTAACTTGGTCCAGATTTTTGTCCTTTTGCAGGTTATAGCACGTAGGTCAGAGGTAGAAAATGGCATTGCTACTGTTACACCCTTCTCGATGCACTTTTCTGTGACGAGCATCAAACTTTAGTGTTAATCTAGCATTACAGCTCAACATTCAGGCTGGATAGATGACAATTTTAAGCCAAGTTAGTGTGAAAAAACTATAATACCATAACACCAGATATAAATGTGATATTCCCAGCGTACACAACACAGATGGTAACTTCAGGCTAATTTAAAACGTGAACCCGGTGGAATGCAGGATGAAGTTACCCCCTTGCAGTCCTCCACCTTGCTTTCGTGGGGCAGGGAGAGATGGGGGACGTTTGCATAACCAGACAGTTCCACCCTAGTTATATCGGTGCCACCACGTGAAGGTCCCCACAAAACATAGATGGTGGGTCTGTATTCTCGTCAGTTCTTAACACCTCTCCCTAGGCCACTTATTTTGGTTATTACACCTTGCCATCCTCTTCTGCTTTACTTAAATCATTCCAACCTCACCATGGAATGCACAAATAACGTACAAAGCAATATTAGCCAGCCATATCCAAAAAATAAATCAGTAAGGAAGTGGTGTTAATGAGCTTCCTAACTGAACGTGAATATCGGCCAAGGTGACGGAAATGGTCTGCAGGGGATCAGCCCTCCTCTATACCCTTTTCACTCAAACTTGGCCTAAAACTGACAACCCTCGGTCTTCAATCCTGAACTGCGACAAATGATTAGCAGTAAAATATGATGCTAGTCACAAAGAAGTGCTATGGAAAAGATGCAGAGCTGTAGCCTTCTCTTTTTCTGCCACACAGCTACGTAAAATAAGCTGCAAAAGGAGGAAAATCTTGGCCAAGTTAAGGTGAACAGAGTACAGTGTGTCGTGACTGGATTACTGGACCTCGGGAACGGACCTTCTAGCCTATATCCAGAGTCAAATGTAAGGAAAATTAGTTATACAAAACCAGGAGATTTCATTCAGCTTGCAGGGACCCTCGTAATACGGGGTTAATCTCTAATATCTATCCTTACCCCCTTTATTCCCCTCCTAATATCCATCCTTACTTTCTTTATTCCCTTCCAAATATCGATCTTTGCCTCCTTTATTCCCCTCCTAATATCCACCTTTGGCTCCTTTATTCCCCTCCTAATATCCATCCTCACTTACTTTATTCCCCTCCTAATATCCACCCTTACCTTCATTATTCCCCTCTTAATATCCATCTTTTTCCTCATTTATCCCCCTCCAAAAATCCATCTTTACCTCCTTTACTCCCCTCCTAATATCCATCTTTGCCTCCTTTATTCCCCTCCTAGTATCCATCCTTACATCCTTTACTCCCCTCCTAATATCCATCCTTATTTCCTTTATTCTCCTCCTAATATCCATCTTTTCCCTCATTTATGCCCCTCCTAATATCCATCTTTTCCTCATTTATGCCTCTCCTAATATCCATCTTTACCTCCTTTATTCCCCTCCACGTCTTTTTCCCGTGTGTCTTTCTCCCCCTTGCCTCTCTTCCCTAATGTCCTCTTTATCACCGTTCTTTATCTGGGTCTTCCTTTATCGCTCTTATTCCCTCGGGGATTCACACTTATCGCTCACAATTTCTTTTCCTTTTTCTCCCGCATCTTTCTTTTCTGTCATATTAATTATCTGTTTCTTGTTCTTCCTTTTTGATACCCTCATATAAACATGTGGCTTCAGATTTTAATGTACCTGCAAACTTTAACAAATCACAAACGTTTCCGGCAAAGCAGTAAAAAAATGCATACATTATTAATAAAATTTAATAACAGTGTCTGAAATAAGGCTTCAGATATACTCAAATTTTCACACAGTCACAGTACATACGAGGAGCATTTATAAGTCCTGAATCTCTTTACCCAAATTAAACGCTGGTGACGAGGAGATTTCATTCAAAAATTAACATATTCAATTCAAAGAACACGATAACATGACTACCGATAAGATGCAAAGATAAACTCAACACACTATACACATCACGGTCGATAAGATACAAAGATAAACTAAACACACTATACACATCACGGAACCCAAAGGCTTAAACAGAGGCTGCTCCCCTACAGCATGAAGCTTACCACACAGGAGCCGATGTGAGAGGCACCATTTAGAAGGCGGGCAAACGGGTTACCAATTTACCAGTGACGTTCAAAAGGGCAAGGATAGTTAGACAGATGAATTAATAGACATGTACAGAGAAAAATCTTAGACGGGTAAAGACAGAATGTTATATAAACTGAAACGTTATGTGATAAAGACAGATTCACAGAAGGAGAGAGAGAGAGAGACAGATGAATCAACACAGACAGGCACAGAGGAATAACCGCAGATGAGTAAAGGCAGAATGATATATAAACTGAAACGTAATGTGATAAAGACAGATTCATATAGAGAGACGGAGACAGACAGACCTTGACTCACAGAGAGACAGAAAGGTAGACAGACAGACAGACACAGACAGATCTAGCAGCGAACACACCAGGGAACATCAAAGCTTAAACAGAGGGTCAGCAGCAGTCTGAGTGTTAAAACAAAAGAGTCGATGTGAGCGGCGCCATCAGCGAATAGTTAAACAGGTCACCAATTTACCGACAGCGCTCAGACCCCTGTGACCTCATGCCAGCGCGAGAGGAGAGGGGGAGGAGAGAATACAGAGTGGTGGACGGAATATAATGGAAGGATGGAGGAGAGGTGAGGAGGGAAGGTGGAGAGAGGTAGGATGGGGAAGGGAGTGGGTGGAGAGGAAGGGTGGGTGAGGAAGGATAGCAGTGAAGTGAGGGGGGAATGTGGAACGACGAGAAAGGAGGGTATGAGGGAGGAGTTAGAGGGTGAAGAGAGGAAGAAGGAAGTGAGGAAAGATACGAGTTTTGATAAAGGTGGGGAGAATAATGAGGTAGGATGAGGGGAAGGTTATGGGAATGGAGGATAAGTGACGGAGGATGGAGAGGGGAAAGAAAAGGGTAGAGAAAGGAAAGACGAAGGATGGGAGAGGGGTGAGGTGAAAAGAAAAATGGAGAGAATAAAGAGGCACGATGGAGGAGACGTGAGGGGAAAGGGGTAGAGGTTCTGTGAAGGGAGGAGAGAGGGAAGGGGAAGGATGATGAAGGTGGGGAGGAGGATGGGGGAGAGAGTGGCGGGCAGGGGAGAAGATGGCTGGGAGATGGAGAGGGAAGAGGCCGTGGAAAAAGGAAAGTGGAAACTGGAAGAATGAAGCAGGAGAAACGAGAAAAGGGGAGAGAAGACGGGGAACAAACGCGTCTAAAAAGATGAAAGATAACGAGAGAAAGGGTGAGGAGCCAAGGTGACAAATGAGGAAAGATGAAGAAGAAAGTATAGGGGAAACAAGTGACCAAGTAGGGAAAAAATGAAGAGTAGGAAAGAAAGTTGAGGGACGAGGACATGATGGAGTGAAGGAAGGGACCAGGTGAAAGGAAAAAGTTCAGGGGAAAAGGGGGAGCGAAAGGTGAAAAGAGAAGGGGATAGGTAAAAGACAGAAGCAAGGAAAAGAGGAGAAATGTAGACGGGAAAGGGTGGGAGAGGGAAAGAGTGAAAGTGGGAAAAGGGGAAAGGGTGAGGTGGAAAGAGAAAAAGTGGAGAAAGGGGAAAGTGGTACAGAGACGAGAGGGGGGAGACGAGAGGGGGGAAAAGAGAAGGGTAAAGAAGGAGAGAAAAACTGAACTGTCAGAATGGTAAGAGGAAAAGTGGGAAAGGGAGGAGAAGGAGAGGAAGTTAAGGAATAATGCAAGAGGTGAAAGAAAGGAAAAAAGAGGCAAGAGGAGCCGTCATTGGAGAGAATGTGGAGGCAAAGGGAGGGAGGAATACCGTGGCTGTGAGAGGGAGTGGAGCGTGGATGAGAGGCACAAGTGAACACAAGGTAAAATATTGAGGCCGCATCAGGGGCGGGTGGGAGGTGGAGGTGACACAAGGCAGTCGTTTTCATGTTAGGCTGGGGATCCGTGGCGCAGAGGTGGAGGCTGTTTAGGAGGGGCAGGTGAATATGTTGAAGTATTTGTGGTAAGCGAGGGAGTGGTTTATGTACGACGAGGGTTGGCAGACAGAGGTGGTTAGGTAAGAGAGAAGCAGGAGAACAGCAGTTATAGAGACGCTGAGAAAAAAGAAAAAAACATACATGACAAGAGGTAAAGATAATCGTTATTGCTTGTTCAGTGAAACCAGTGATGAGGGACAGAGAAGCGAACATGGCAGTGAAGCAGACTCTGCATGACAGTATTGTGATCCCTCCTCTAACGTATGCTAGTGAGGCTCGGACCTTGTTGGAAGGGCACAATTCAAGAGTGAGAGCAGTAGAATTCAGTTATCTGAGAGAGGCATGTGGGGTTACGTGGAGAGGCAGACTGACAAAAGAGGAAATGAGGGAGTGTTGTGGTGTTGATGTGGCTGTGACTGAGAGCGACTGGAGAAATGCTCTGAGATGGTTTGGCCATGTGGAGAGGATGGATAAGAAACTGACTCGATGTGTGTATGTTAATGAGGTAGAAGGGGAAAGGGGGAGGGGGAGACCGAGGATGAGAAGGAGGTATTGGATGGAGAGATAAGAGTATATGAGAAAGGGATGTGTTATTTGGAGAGAGGGCGGCCTGATGGCGAAGGACAGAATAACATGAAGGCGATTTGTTTGTGGCCATCTCCTATGGGATTGAGGCTGCTGATGCTACTAGTACTACTACTACTATTACAACTACTGCTACTACTACTGCTATTAATAATAATAACAACAATGAGTAATAATAATTATTATTATTCCTGTTATTACTATTATTATTATCATTATTATAACCATTACTATTATAATTATTATTATTATTACTACTACTACTACTATTACCTTACAAGACGATAAATGTAAACCCTTAGGAAGAGCATATATGCAGACTATATGCCATAAAGTATATTTCCAAGAAGTACTGGTAACTACTGATCAAGTAAAAATGCATCAACCCTGGTTTTGAATGTCAGAGCACTCTGTGTTAACAATATCATTTGGGAGAGTATTTCAGGGTTTACTGATAGACGAACGACACACTGACTATTATGACGTATATGATATTACACGAGAAAAGCACTGATTATTTATTTCTAGTGGATCTTCTGGTCTCACAGGCTGGATGAAAAGGTGCTGGAAGGTTATTACGTAACGTATGGTCAGCGTAAGAAATATTTTATCAAGTCGAGTTAGAGACCCAACAAGACGTCAATATTAAAGATACAGATTCACATCAGGCATCCAAAACCTAATCTGATTAAAAACACGATCGAAAATCCTTGAGTTAGACACAGCAGCAGACAGTCAGACAGGAGAGCAGTACTCGAAGGGCAGGATAAATGAATAAGAACAATTCCAATCAACAGGATCATTCGAAGGGGAAAAAACTACAATTTCGTATGAGGTCAACTTTGAGATACTGATGAAGCAGCTAAACATAAGTGTAACTCGAAAGTGATTTTTCAACAAATGTGACATCCAGCAACTTATATAACGTGCATTCATTCGCTACATAGTCACTGATTACAATTTCCAGACGCAAAAAAAAAAAGGAGCTTCTTTGATAACGGACAAAAAGACGATGAGTTTTTACAGGTTTTAGCTTCACATCCCAATAACCACACCAAATTATAATATCTCATCCCTTGCAGTGCTAGCGACCTGAATTTTCTAAGTAAAAGAAATTAAAGTATCTAAGGACGTTTTTATCAGCACACCCAATGAATTTAGAGGAAATTCCAAACCAGACATCACCAAAACAAACAACGAGGAGCAGAGGCCCAAATATACTACCTTGTGGAACACCAGATTTAACCGTATGAATGAGACCAAAGTTACCATCAATTACCACACGATACTGTCTTGTCAGTTCAAAAAGTTGCAAATATTATTAAAAAGAACCACCTGTCCAATGGGATAACAATGTCTTATGATTAGTTACTTCAAATGTAGAATTAAAATCAACAGAACTTAATATCGACTCATGTCTCACATCAAATGAAGCTTGGAGACTGAGTGAGAACAAAAAGGGCATCTGAGGCACCTAAGCCCTTCCCAAATCCAAAGTGTGTTGGTCGCAGCAATTTACACTTAATAATAACAACTGAGAGCAGCTTGGTGCGCAGGCACTCCAAAGCTTCGGGAAAAAATGAAATGGGACAGATCTATATTCTTTTGGTAGAAGATACGCCACTGATCCCTTTGAATAGAATATCAGCAATAAGTTAGCATACTGGCATGTCACAACGGATTAAAATTCTAAAAACATGTGCAAGTTAGGTGCTAACAGGTTACTAATCCTTTCAGAAAGAGAGAGAGAGAGAGAGAAACATCTGAATACGTCCAAGCAAAGGGATCCCATTCATTCGTATGATTCTGTACCTCAATGTTTGTAAATGTGAAGGATGAAGGCAAAAATGACCCAATGCAAGCCCAAGATAACTCAGCTTACCCTAAAAGACGGAAGTCAGGAGCTGTGCATTTTCACACAATCGTCAGGTCTACATAATGATGGTGAAGAGTTATCAAAAGCAATTAATTCCCTATGCAATGGAAGGGTCTAGCGGAGGAAGAGAGGAAAGAGGCCTAAAGAGACAGCGAAAGAGGGTGGGGATGAGAAGCACAGGTGAACTCAAGGTAAAATATTCAGGCGGCAGCAAGGGAGGGTGAACGGCAGAGGTGGCACAAGGCAGTCGTTTTCAGAACAGGCTGGGGATCTGGGGAGCAGAAGTGGTGGCTCTTTAGGAGGGGAAATATTCTGTCTGTGGTAGGGGAGGAAAGATATGAGTGGACACTGGAAAAGAGAGAGATGGAAGGAAGGGAGGAAGGAGAGAGAAAAATTGGGGAGAGAGGAAGGGTGGGATGAAGGTGGAGGACGAAGTTAGAGAGGAAGGAGTGTGGTAGTAAGCAAAGGCTTAGAGAAAAAGGCAAGGTGTAGACAGCGAAGTGAGGCAAAGAGGCAAGGGGATGGGTGTGGAGAGGGTGACAGATAGGAAGCTTAGGGAGAGAGGGAACTGATGGGAGAGGGCCAGAGACACAGGTCAACGAAGTAAATACTGAGACGGTGGCAGGGTAGGGTAAGGCAAAGCAGAGTAGGGCAGGGCACAGCAGGGCGGGGCACAACTGGGTAGGGCAAGAGGAAAGAATAGGGTAGAACAGGGCAGGGTAGAACAGGGCAGCGCAAAACAGGTCAGGGTAGCATAGCACTGGGCCGGGTAGGGCAGGGCAAGGCAGGGTTGGGCAAGGCAGGGTTGGGCAAGGCAGGGTTGGGCAAGGCAGGGTTGGACAAGGCAGGGTTGGACAAGGCAGGGTAGGGCAGGGCAGGGCAGGGCAGGGTAGGGCAGGGCAGGGCAGGGCAGGGCAGGGCAGGGCAGGGCAGGGCAGGGCAGGGCAGGGCAGGGCAGGGCAGAGCAGGGAAGTGAAAATGACATAAGGCAGTCGTTTTCTAGCCAGGCTCCGGAGGGCAAAGGTGGTGACTCTTTAGGAAGTGAAAGAGAGCATTTTCAGGGGAGGGCGATAAGTATTACTAGAGGCTGGGAAGAGGGAGGTGAAGAGGTATGAGAGTGTTGGAAGAGGTGGAAAGGTAAGCGGAAGAGGGAGAAGGGAGGTGGAGTGGTTCGAGGGAAGGGTAAGAAGGAGGTAGAAAAGTAAGAGAGAAGTTAGTGGGCGGTGGAGAGGAAAGAGAGAGGTATAAAAGGGGCGGAGAGGTGAGAGAGGTAGGAGGGAGGTAGGGAGAGGTAGGCGGGAGGTAGCGAGGTAAAAGGGGGATATAGGAGGGGGCTGAGAGGTGATAAGAGAAAAGATATGGGAGTGAAGCAGACGTAAGTGGAAGCTGAAAGGTAGAAATATGGAAAAGGATTAGGAGGAAACTGAAAGGAAGTGAGAGATTCATAAGTGAGAACTAGACAAAGCTGTACTGAGAGGTTAAGTGACTAGTGGGAAGGAGGAAAGAAGCGAGGGCCTCATTTTAGGTGGCAGAGAAAGCTTTGCAGTAATTTTTCCTTTGCGACTTACTTTGCATATTACATTCTGCATTCTTTTCCATGTTACTCATATGGATCACAAAAATACCACAGGATATTAAGGTGCAGTGTGCTGAACAAATCGCTAAAGAAGAGATGCTGAGAAATCTCCAACGCCACTGAGATCACGGCCATGAGAAAACGCAGAAGGAAGGTGGGTCTAAGTGGAATGTGGACGGAGATAGAAACACGAGAGAAGGTTGGCAGAAAGAGGTGTGGGAGATAAAATGAGACGCTTTTGTGTGTGTGTGTGTGTGTGTGTGTGTGTGTGTGTGTGTGTGTGTGTGTGTGTGTGTGTGTGTGTGTGTGTGTGTGTGTGTGTGTGTGTGTGTGTGTGTGTGTGTGTGTGTGTGTGAGAGAGAGAGAGAGAGAGAGAGAGAGAGAGAGAGAGAGAGAGAGAGAGAGAGAGAGAGACGCCAAGGGGCAGCCTATACCTGGCAATGATTTAGTGGGGCGAGAGGAAAGGGTGTCAAGGAGGAAAGAGGGAGCGAGGATATAAAAGGATGAAGAGTGGCGCCAAGGGTGAGAGGGGAGGGTGACAGGCAGCTGCAGAACGGCTGACTTAGGAGGGGAAGGAGAGAGGGAGAGGCGAACGTGAGAGAGGTGAAAAGAGAGAGGGAGAAGCGAACGTGAGAGAGGTGAAAAGAGAGAGGGAGAAGCGAACGTGAGAGAGGTGAATAAAGAGGCCAACGTGGGCGTGGTAAAAAGAGAGAAAGAGGGGGGAACGTGAGAGGCGAAAAGATAGAGAAAGAGAGGTGAACGTGAGACGTGAAAACAAAGAGAGGTGAACGTGAGAGGTGAAAAGAGATAAAGAGAGGAGAACGTGAGAGGTGAAAAGAGATAAAGAGAGGAGAACGTGAGAGGTGAAATGAGAAGGAGGCGAACGTGAGAAGTGAAAACAGAGAGGTGAACGTGAGAGGTGAAAAGAGAGAAAGAGAGGCGAACGTGAGAAGTGAAAAGAGAAAACGGCGAACGTGACAGGTGAAAAGAGAGAGGGGAAGGTGAAAGAGGTTTGGAATAGGCAAATGGATGGATATGAGAAGGACTCCATGAAAAAGTAAGATGGAGTGAATGGGTGAGAGGAGAGGAGAATGTGGAAGAAAGCTACAGAGTGACAGGAGGTGACAATGTGGAAGAAAGCTACAGAGTGACAGGAGGTGACAATGTGGAAGAAAGCTACAGAGTGACAGGAGGTGACAATGTGGAAGAAAAGATGGAGAATGCGAGATGGTGAAAGAGGGCAGAAAGGTCATACGGGTGAGGTGGGAGGAAAGAAAAAGAAGGCGGAATGAAAAGTGAAAGGGAGTAGATAAGGGAAATGAAAGGGTGTCATGGGGGAGAGAATGAGAGGATATAACGGTATGAAGAGTGTCTGAAGGAGTGAGAGGAGAGGGTGACAGACAGATGGAGGAAGTGACAGTCTGACCTAAAAGAGGAATAGAGAGTATATAAAAAGGAGGTGAAGAGTGGAAAGGGAGATACGGAAAGCAAGAAGGGAAGCAGAAAGGGCTAAGGTGACAGGCAGAATGTGCTTGAGAACAACTTCAGAATGGAAAGGGGAGTAATGGGAAGTATACGCAACGAATGAGATGTGGAAAAATATGGGGAAAAAATGGCAGAGTGATATGGCAGGGAACGTGAAGGGAAGACTGAAGGGGAGCAAAAAGAGTATGGAAAGGTAAGGAGTGGAAATGGGAAGCAGGGGGATTTTGAGAGAGAAGGTGTTATACAAGAAAAAGGAAGGTGAGAATGGGACTGGGAGGTGTAGAGGTGGGTTAAACAGGAAATGGGACGGAGGTATGGAAGAGGGGGCTTAGGATAAATACAGGAGGTGAAAACAGTAGAAAGGAAGAGGAAGCCAGAAAGCAGGTAAAGCGGAAAGGAAGGGAAAATGAAGGTACTGAAGGGCATGGGGGGAGGGTGACTGATAGCTACAGAACGGCTTACTCAGGAGGGGAAAGAAGAACGAGAGAGAGAGAGAGAGAGAGAGAGAGAGAGAGAGAGAGTATTGCTGTTATACCAAGAGGCTAATCTACACATTATTCCAGTGGGTTATAGGCTGAATTTGCCCTTCTGCACCCCACCGTCCTCCCTTCAAAAGACACGGATAAATTTCAGGAATGATATCAACACGGTGAGATGATGTAAATGGGGTAGAAATGAAAAATGGAAAAGTATGGGAAAGAAAGCAAAATTAATGAAAAAATAAGAGGGATGTGTGGAGGGAAGGGAAAGGGGGAGCATGGCAAAGTGAAAGAGGTGAAGGGGGGAAAGGGAGATGTAAAAAGAGGAGAGGGTATGTCGAGAAAGGGTGGAAAGGGATCAAGGAAAGGTAAGGATGGTGGGACAGACGAATGGAAAGGGAAGAGTAGAGGGTGACAAGAGGGATAACGCCTGCCTGAAAGGAAGGGGAAAGGGGAAATATGAGGGGAGAGCTGGAATTATAATAGACAAAAGAGGAGAGAGAAGGTATGAAGGGAGAGATCAAACAGAGGAGCGTGTGAAAAGAGAGAGAGTGCAGCAAGGGTAGGAAGAGAGATAAAAGAGAAAGGAAGCGGTCAAATATAAAGCAGGAGTGAGTTTTGGACAGATAAAAAGAAGAGAATGGATGTAAATGAGAAGGAAGGAGGTGGGAAAAGGGATATAAAAGAGGATGGATAGCCAATGGAATGGAAAATGGAAATAAAGGTACGGAAGGGTAAAAGGGGAGGATGACATTCAGAGTGGCTGATTAAGGAGGGAAGGAGGGAATGTGTGAGAGGAGGTGGAAACAGTGACAAAGAAGGGAGAGGTAGGGAAGGCAGGAAGGGAGAGAAGAGTGAGACGAGGGGTAGAGAAAGGCAGGAGAATAAGGAGGGAGGAAGGGGAAGGGATCAAAGAGCACGTGGGCGTTGGTAAGAAGTAGAGATATACAGAAGAAGTGGAAACGGGGTTGTCTGGGGTGTAGCTGTGACTCCAGACTCATCTAACGTGAACCTGGTGGACTGCAGGATGAAAGTACCCTCTCGCAGTCCACCATCTTCCATAAGGGGAATAGGGAGGGAACTGAGGGACGTTTGTAAATGCAGGCAGCTCCACCAGTTTGTTGTATCGGTACCACCGTGTGAAGGTGTCCCTCTCTGGCACCACGGAATAGAAAAAGGAGATAGAAGGGGGACTGGAAGTGGGAATATGAGCAGTGAGAAAGATGAAAACTGGAAAGACAGATAAGGAGGGGAGGGGGACGTGAAAGGAACGTGAAAAGGAGGTAAAAGCGATAAGGAACGTGGGAGATCGTCGGGGTAGATAAAGATGGTAAGGGGAAAATGGGTCGATACAGGCAACAACACAGATGCCGAAGTGAGAGAAGGGTGAGGTAAGAAAAAAAAAAAAATGAAAAATTTCTAAAGCAGTGGGAAAGACTAGATAGGGTACACACACCCACACACACCCACACTCAAGCCCCCCCCCCCCACAAACACACTTCAAGAGCCTGCCGTGAATTCCAACTCATAAGGGACAATATGAGGAAGAGGATGGGACGGGACGAGAGACGGGCCATACAAAAGAGGCCAAAAAGAAAATAAAAGCATTTAAAGCAAAAAGGGCAAGGGATTACAATAATAAAATGTGAAAAAGCGGTAAGTAAAGACACAAACGATATGGGAAAAACCTCAAAATAGACAACATGAACGAGAAGGATGAGGCGAGGGAAAGCTTGAGATGAAAAGGAGAAAAAGAAAGTGCAGAGGTGAAAAAAAAAAAAAAAAAAAAAAAGGCAGACAGGAAAAAATGGTGAGGGAGGAGGGGTAACAGTACATGGGGTAATATGATAAAGAGGTAGGAGTGACAAAGCTGATGGAAAGAGACGGGAAACTAAAAGAGGGAGGTGAAACCTGTAAAGAATACAGTTAGAAAAGATGCAGGAGTAGGGAAACGTGAAAGAGACAGGTCAAGAAAAAACGACAAATTCGAAAAGGTAAGAGCGAGAAAAGGTGGCGCGAAAGGAGACTGAATGAGGTGACAAGGGGTGACATGATGTATGCTAAAGCTGAAGGCGTAATTATGGGAATGATAAAGGGGCTGACAGATAATACATACACACAATATATCTATCAACCTATCTATCTACTTCTCTCTCTCTCTCTCTCTCTCTCTCTCTAATTCAGTATATATATATATATATATATATATATATATATATATATATATATATAACAGAAAAGGAAAACTGTAAAGGGACAATTTTACAGAGGCAGAAGCGGGAGAAGGATGTTGTAAATAAAGTACTGGTGAGGGAAATAAAGCAAAGAAAAATAAGAGGAAAGTTGAGAGAGACAAAAACTCAGAAGATATCAAGAGGAAAAGTGTACAGGGGCAATATGATGAAGTGGCAGGAACGTGAGAACGGTGAGGTGAAAGAGGATAAAAGGGGGCAAAAATGAACCAGAATAAAGCTAAGGTGAGAAAGAGGTAGCACACAGAGAACAGAGAAACGGGCAGTAAGAGGAAAACTGTAGAGGGGGCACTATGACAAAGGGGCAGGGGCGGGAGAAGTGCTGTAAGATACGATGGCGAGAGCAAAGTTGACAGGTCAGGGCAGGGCAAGAGAGGGAAAAAAGAAAAAGGCAGGTGAAGAGAAAAACAACACGAGAAAACTTTTGGATAAAAATACAGCTACAACGAAAAACGTCCATGAATGAAAAAAGACGTACACTATCCGAGTAAAAAGAAAATGAAGAGAAGAAAATGTAGGTGGAAAGGAAAAGAATATAAGAAAAATGCAAATGGAAATGAATTTTTTGAGTGAAAAGAAATGCGTTGAACCGAGAGAAGAAAAATGAGAAAAATATATCACTGAGGTGGAAAAGGGAGGGTGAGAGTCCAGTTGACACGCTCGTGGGATAGAAAGTCTCTCTCTCTCTCTCTCTCTCTCTCTCTCTGTATGTGCCGATATATATATATATATATATATATATATATATATATATGAGAGAGAGAGAGGAGTTAAAGGTCACGAAAAGAAAATTTGACGTACTTTAAGTGAAACAAAAATGCTTAACTGAGTTACAAACAAGTTTTAAATGGTTTATCATTTAGAGGAAAATGTCGCATCACCAGACGGAGGAGGAGAGAAAACAGACAAGGAAAAGGAGTATCGGAAACACACACACACACACACACACACACACACACACACACACACACACACACACACACACACACACACAGTAGAAGAATCCCCTAAAACGGCGAATAGGGATGATTGTCTGGTATAAACTAAAATCGCCCGTAGTCCGTTCACTTTAACTTGACGCAACACTACCAACCCATCCATCTTGAATGCTCAACAAACACTTGTCAAGAAAAAGTACTGTGGAAAGAGTGCAAGGCCACAGTACTGTCTTGTTCTGATACTGAGTTGCGGAAAATAAGCTGCAAAAACTGAAAATCTCTGCTACGTTGAATCCAATGAAGTAAAGTTGGATGAAAAAAGCAAACACAGGCAATGGCACGCTGTTGCAAATCTTCACCTGACCAAGCACATACCCCACCCCACTTCCCTGCATACCTAATCAAGCGCATAATGGCCCTAACACCCCAACCCCCGTATAACTTACATTTTCAGTAGTTCATCCATGGTAATAATGATGTTAGCAGATCTGATGAAATTATGACTCGTGCATTTTTCATTCGGCCATTTCTTTATGATTACATAATAGGCACAGTCATAAAACTTCATACATAATTAAATATTAATATAATCATATCATGTACAAATTCTGCCTCCTAGGTGTAACTGTTGCACCGTTTTAATAGAAAAATGCATTAAAATAATGTTTTATGTACTTTTGCAATTTCATAACATTACAATCTCATGGCATTCTAACTACCAAAAGGCACCAGGAGGCATATCAACACATATTCGTGGAGATGCTGAAGCCTGTACCTGCATTAGTTTTTGATTCCTAGCCCAGAAACGATTTTTTTTTTTTTTTACTTTTTCATTATTAAAAAAAATACTTAAGACACAACACACTACCTATCAACAGGCACCAGTTCACTATATGACACATAACTATGTGAATTTCGCGATTCTATGGTGAATACTTTGAGTTCTGGCCCACAAACGAAATGCCTACGCACGCCCTGCCGCCCAACTCTACGGACGGACACCTATTGAACCCAGTGATAAAACCCTCCTCTGACTCTGTCTGATAGAGGGTAAAAAGATGATGATGCGGTTTTAAAGAAGTGGTTGTTGTCCGTATCGTAACTACGTGCGGTTTCCCCAAAGCTGCCCAAAACACGTGGGGAAAATATAAAACATTAAATATAAATCACTAAATAAATAAATAAATAAATAAATAAATGACGTCATCGTACTGAAAGGGTTCACGTGATTATTCTTCCCTTCACTATGTAGGGTGTAAGATGAATACAATCCTGTGGCGGCAGCATACACTAAATTTTACGACGTGGCGGTAGTAAAAATAAAATCGCCTGGCGGTATAAGAATGAAATATGTAAACTGTCATGGATGCAGCAGTAAGGGAAACTATATAACGAGGTATTGTGATTTATATAAAGGGGTATTGTTATGATGTCAAGTAAAGGGAGGGGGATTTATGTGAGGATAAGGATACTGTTCAAGGAGGGGAGGTGATGGAGGAGGGTAATAAGGAGAGGAGTGTAATAGGGAGAGGAGAAGGGTGTTAAGAAAAGGAAGAGGATATTAAGAAGAGGAGGAGGAGGATGCCACAAGATAGAGCGGTGCCCAGGAGGGGTGGGAGGTGTGTTTAAGAGGAGGGTGGTGTAGGGAAAGGAGGGCGGGGAAGGAGGAGATGTTGGAAGGTAGGAAAGGCAATGCAGGAAGGGACAGTGATGTGGGGAGGATGAAAGTGATATGAGGAGGAAGAGGATGATTGATGTGGGGAGGGAGAATGGCAATGTGGGGTGGGAACGTGCTATGGGAAGGAAGAAAAGCCAAGTGGGGATGAGGAAAACAGGAAGAAAGAGAGGGTGATACGAAATGGGAGAGTAACGTGGTGAGGAGAAGGAAGGAGAAGATTAAAAACAATGCTAATGCACCCCCATGAAACAAGCCAGAAGGTAAAGAGAATGGGTGATGAACCAGGGATGCTAAGAGGGTGAAAGGGAATCCAGGAGAGGAGTGTGCACATGAATATTTACGATAACATTAGCGTGGCGTATTGTGAGACGGGGCATCTGGTGAGTGATAAGCAATATGATAATAATATTTATCTTGAATAACTACGATGGCAATAGTATGGAGTGCTGCAGGGCGGGGACGAGGACATGTGTCAAGAGAGATAAATCGATGATAAATATACTTTACGCTTCAGTAACTGAGATCTGTGGACATCTAGGAAAGGATTTATCGAGATGAAGAGAAGGAATGACACAGTAATTTGAGAGACGTGAAAAAAAAAAAGGGGGGTTATTATACTTGTGTCCTGAATAATCTGACAGAAAGTTTATTGAGGCGCAGAGCTGAACTGTGTGTGTGTGTGTGTGTGTGTGTGTGTGTGTGTGTGTGTGTGTGTGTGTGTAATTCACCGGGTCGGTCAGGATCACTTGATGGTCGTGATCGTCAGCTTTTTACCCTCCCGGAAGGGAGCTGAGAGCTCATATAGTCCGATCTAAGGGCATGGCTGTGACCTTCACACAAACACACACCCGTCCCCTTGCTCAAGGGGGACAGTAACCACCCACTTCATCAGTGAAACTTTTCGCAACCTGAGCGAGGCGAGAACTCCCGTCCACCAGTTGGCAAGCGAGAACGTTACCACTGCACCAGCGAGCGGTGTGTGTGTGTGTGTGTGTGTGTGTGTGTGTGTGTGTGTGTGTGTGTGTGTGTGTGTGTGTGTGTGTGTGTGTGTGTGTGTGTGTGTGTGTGTGTGTGTGTGTGTGTGTGTGTGTGTGTGTGTGTGTGTGTGAGAGAGAGAGAGAGAGAGAGAGAGAGAGAGAGAGAGAGAGAGAGAGAGGATGACGATTTTTGATGTTACAGGTAGAGAATAATTTTAATGACATTAACGTGGCATAATGTGAGGCGGAGAGGGGGACTGAAGGATACGTGGGGGATAATTGAACTTTTCCTTATTAATCGGGCCTGATAATTGCCCGAGAGACTTTCCTTTTCAGATGATGAGGAGGAGGATTGAAGATATGCGTTCTGTAACGATAAACAGAAACAAACTTATGGTAACGTGTAATAATGCGGAACGGACACGGTATTATTAAATAAAATTGTATTGTCTTAAATAATATAAAGAAATTGCGTTGGGTACTGTGAGACGAGGAAAAGGACTGAAAGAACGCACTGTGGAAATAAATTGGTAGATGCTACTTATAACTGCTGTGAATAATTGATTTTACTGATAATCTGGGTGGGATAATGTGAGATGAGGAAGAGGACGGGTGTACAGTCAAGAGTATGATGTTTATGGTATTTTATAAGATTGTTACAATGAATATGAATAGGCTCAAGTATACAAGTGTTCTTACTACTTAAACCTTGACACAGGAGTATTTCAAGATACGGAGAAGGACTGTAAGAGCGCTCCGAGACAAGCGTGACAACAGAGAAGTGGATGATAACTAAACCTGTCTTCAAAAACTGCAGTAACCAGAGAAGGAGGTTCTTTGAGATGGACGAGGACTAAAGGAGTGCACTGCGACACGTGTGGAAATGGATAAGTGGATGATAAATATTTGTGTCTTGAATGAAAATGATAACAAAGAGCACCGGCGCCCTGCTTTCCTCTAAGGGCGAACAAGAGAATTTGTCCTTGTGACCTTCACCTTTCATTGAATGTTCTCAAAATCAAGTTACTTTTTCCTTAAGTGGTTCTCCAACTAATCCCCAACTCACCCATCAAGTTTGGTCCAAATCGAATCAAAACCGCTCGAGCTGACTTTACCCTGCGATCTAATGTTCTCAAAATAGAAGCTCTTCATCCTTGTCTGACCCTCATCTCTTCCACCAAGTATGGTCCAAATCGAATAAAACGTTTGAGTAACAGGGTTGAATCTTTGATCTTTACCTATGATCTTGGCTTCTGATTACTCTCAAAACTGAATAACACCTTTCTTGCCTTTTCTCAACTCTTCCACCAAGTTTGGTATAAATCGGATCAAAAACTGTTTCAACTAACCTTGCTGTGTGACCTGTACCGCTGACCTACTGTTCTCAGAAACAATGTATATCTCAGGGAATATCCTCAGCCATTTTTTAAAGCTGAATTCTTTTGCTAACACATTAACATAAAGACACGTGTCAGTTAAAATAATACCCGGCAGCAATATCACAAGTGCGAGTGTCACCTGAGAATGAAGTACCGTGAGACGATGGTATGGACTGGAGGAGTGCAGTGACACTTGAAAAGATGAATTCACTATGTAGAAGCGACGGATAATAGTTATACCCCTGCACCTTTTCTTTCTAAATACTGGGACGAGGGGCTTAAAGTTAGCAAAAGGGGTATACATGCTGTTAGATTTCTGAGTGTTCGTATTTCAATATTAATAAAAAGGGCAAAGTAAAATGTCCCCCTTTGTATTCTTATTGCCGGCATATCAGGAATGAACACGTATACTGCGTTCTTAGCTAATACTATTCAAAAATAAATAAATAAATAAAAAAAGATACGGCCATAAGCATCAATTTACTCATCCTCCACCAAAGGTAAAGGTAAACATACATTAACAAACACAGTGCAACTAAGAAACTATCCATTCTTCCATCCATTCATTCATCCATTAATCTGCTACTGCTTCATCTGGGATATAAGGACCATTAATATTTATTTAAGGTATTTAAGATGATAATGACTAATTCCTCGCCCCTACACAGAAATATATATAAAACATTCGACCACACACACACACACACACACACACACACACACACACACACACACACACACACACACACACACACACACACACACACACCACCCTCTCCGACATTAAATCTCAAACATACACCAGTCCCTCCCTAAGCCGCAAATAGGCTGATCCCCCAACCTCCTCACTGCTCCACAAACACTTTTATTCTCGTTGACTCAGATTTCGTCAGATTTTAATGTTTTCAGGATCCCGCGACTCACTCTCAACTAAAACAAAAGGAAAAAAGGAGTAGTCTGGCATTAGCTGAATTAGAAACTTAAATTATCTCGATCACACAGTAAAGCTATAGTGATATTTTTTAACTCTCAAGCTTCTACAACTCTCTCAGCTAAACAAAATCCGTCTGGCGATGGATAAAACAGAATACTGAGATTTATCCCGAGCGTGAGAAGGTTATTGGTACTAGCCTCTATTCTCAACTCTCCATTTTGAATACTGAGTTGTGGCAAGAGACTGATAGATGATGCTAGTCACGAAGAGGTGCTATGGAAAGGATGTAGAGCTGCACTATCGTCTTTCTCTGCTACTGAGGTTTGTGAAACGAGCTGCAAAAGGACGAAAATCTGGGCCAAGTTAGAGTGAAAAGGGTATAGTTTGTAAGCTCAGGTTCCTACGACTTACTCAAGCCTCAGTAAGATCACTTAATGTTAGCTGGAATTAATTAGAGGGACGCAAACAACACGAGGGTAAATATTATGCGTAACACTATCCCGTTCAACTGAGGCTTAATATTCCTATGTGTTACATTTACATCTCTTTTAACATCCACACAAAACGATATGAACGTGTATAAGCCAACCAAATCGCTGAAGATGAGGTGTTACGACAATATCAGCATGTCAACGGGAATACCATCCAAAGACTCAATCCTAATTCTGAGTGACACCCAATCTTCCCTAACCACACACACACTGGCTAATCTTACGCTGCCACTCGCCTCAATCTTGCATCAGGAACGAGAGCGTGGATGACTCTCTCTCTCTCTCTCTCTTCAATCCTATCCTGCTGCCGACGCTCCTTAACGATGCTCATCCCTGCTTTAACACCCCTGCCAACACCTGCTTAAACTGATCCCTGCAATCCACCTGCTCACTTTCTCACGATCGGTGGCAGGTGAGAGAGAGAGAGAGAGAGAGAGAGAGAGAGAGAGAGAGAGAGAGAGAGAGAGAGAGAGAGAGAGAGCAAGGGCGAACGAAAAGTGAACGAGTGCTCAAGTAACGGAAGAAATAGCCTAGAACAAATAAAACACACACACACACACACACACACACACACACACACACACACACACCACACACACACACACACACACACACACACACACACACACTCCATCGCGGTGAATGCACATCAACAATTACTGGCTCAGACTAAGTCGGTCTGATCCCCTACGGTGTCTGAGCACCTGCCTGGCTGAGGGAGGGGGAGGGGGGTAAGGTGAGGGGAAAGGTAGAGGTGGTTTGGGAAGAGGTGAGGGGAGTGGACGGGAAGGGGAAGGGAGACTTTAAGGAAGGGAAGGGAAGGGAAGGGAAGGAAAGGAAAGGAAAGGAAAGGGAAGGGAAGGGAAGGGAAGGGAAAGGAAGGGAAGGGAAAGGGAAGGGAAAGGAAAGGGAGAGAAGGGAAGATATGTGAAGGGAAAGGAAGCAGGAGAGATGGGGTTAGGAGGGAAGTGAAGGAGAACGGAGGGAAGTGGTGGGGAGCAGTGGACAGGAAAGGGAGGAGGAGGGAAATGGAGAGGAGGAATGACAGGGAGGGGAAAATCAATGTAATGATGGGAAGGTAAATGACTGGAAACTAGCTACAACAAAACTGAGAAGGAAAGGTGTGACAGGAGGGGCGGGGAGGGAGTGGCAAGAGAAGAGAATGGAATGGGAAGAAGATAGGAACAAAGTGAAGGAAAGAGAGGAAACAAACTGAAGGGATGGAAAGGGAGATGGAAAGTAAAGTTAAGGACATTAGAAAAGGTAAGAGGAAAGGAAAGGAAGGGAAGGTAAGCGACAGTGTGTTGGTATGAAAGTGGGAAGAAAGGAAGGAGACATGACGGGAAGGGAATGAGGGTAATGAATGGGGAGAATGGGAAAATAGCTGATAGATTCTTTGGGGAAGGAAAGGCAAGGCAATGGAAAGGGAAAACGGTATGAAAGGAGGCAGAGTGAAGGAAAGGGAAGCAACACAAAGCAAAGGTAGGATAAGACAGGAAGAAAAGGAAATGAAAGGAAAGCAAAGCAAAGAAAAGCAAAAGTAGGGTAAGAAACAGGAGGAAAGAGAACGAAAGAAAGAAAAGAAAGCAAGAGAAAGCATGACAAAGGTATGGAAAGAAACAGAAAGGAAGGAGAAGAAAAGGAAAGGAGAGAAAATTAATGGAAAGGAAAGGATTGTAAAGCAAAGGGTGGTATAAAACATGAGAGGGGGAAAAGGAAAAAAAGGAAAGAAAAGAAAGAAAAGGGAAGGAGAGGAAAGAAAAGCAGTGCAAAGTATGGTAAGAAACAGAAAGGATGGGAAAGAAAGGAAAGAAAAGAACGCACAGCAAACCACAGCAAGGCGCAAGTGTGGTAAGAAACAGGAAGGATGGGAAACGAAAGACAGGGATAGCAAGAAACAGGACGGAAAGGGAAAGAATAGAGATGAGAAGAAAGATGAGGGAGGGGTAAGGACTTGGAGAACAAAAGCATCATAAGAAACCTACAGTGATTTCTCCAGTATTTTCTTTTCTATATCAAGACGATTTATATTACTCCATACGAACACTTCTCACAGAAAGAATCGAATCATTTCAGTCCGGTAATATATTTTACTGTTGTTTCTTCCTGCTACCAGATGACTATTAACGCAATTAGAGAGAACTTCCTTGTTGTGGTAGCATTAGCAGTTGCAACCCCAGGCTCATCTGAATGTGAACCCAGTGGACTGCAGGCTGAAGTTGCAGTCCACCAACCTCCTTTAAAGGGGACAGGGAGAGAGATGAGGGATGCTTGTTAAACCGTGCAGCAGAGCCAACAGGTTATTTCAGTGTCACAACGAGAGGGCGTCCCTTTTCAGCACCCCTCCTTGTAGTGAAGGTGGGTTAATAAAGGCTACATCAATCCGCTTTTTCCTGAAGAAGTCTATCCCAGGCTTAATAAAAACTGCTTAGTGAGGGCAAGAATAGAGTGAAAAAAAAAAAAAAATGTCCTCAAACTGAAGGCGTTAAGAACAATCCACATTAACTCCATCAACCCTATGAAGATTTATCTCTTTTATACTAGCTCCTGACAGACGATTTCATCCAGTCTAAGGGACATCTCTCGCGGGGATAAGAAAGAAATCCATCCTAGCCTCAGATCATTAAAAATATCCATTCACCAAATCCTGACACTTATCTACCAGCCTGAGAGTCTGTTCAGGGCAAACCTAGACCAACTTTTTATTATGGTGAAGACTGCCAACACCCAAATGGGCAACTCTCATGTCAAAACTGGTTCCGATACACTGACACATTATAACAGTGAAGTTCCTATGATCCAATTTCAGGTGAATAAAATCGTATGGTGTGAGCTGGAATGGAATAAAAGAGTTGTCCCTAGCATGTGAAAGTTGACATTAATATTTCAAACTTATCTAAAGAGAAGTGTAAACACTGAACCTATCCATCTCTTCTCCTATTTCATTCTTTTCAATACGGTGTTGTCATTCTGGACGATTTTATTCAACTTACGGGAGGCCTCTTGTTGTATTAAAAATGGTTAATAATAATGATGATGATGATGATGATGATGATAATCATCATCATCATCATCATATCATCATCATATTAATAATAATAATATTATTATTATTAATAATAACACCAGCCTGTTCCCTCCTTCACACAAATATAATCACATAATCCTCGGGTTTAAAGGAAAATCCCCATAAATTTTCCATCCCGAATCTCCCATTAGTTTTTCTGTAATCTATAATCCAGTGCGCGCGCGCACACGCACGCACGCACGCACGCACGCGCACACACACACACACACACACACACACACACACACACACACACGCACGCACGCACGCACGCACACACACACACACACACACACACACACACACACACACACACATCAAATCCCTCAAACATCATAAACACATATTCTGCCAGGTTGGGGAAGCGTGGATTAATGAGAGAGAGAGAGAGAGAGAGAGACCAAACACCTTCTCTTTTTGTCTTAACCCCTTTACTACGAGGACGCATTTTTCATTGTTCTTGCCTCCTCCAGACGATTTTACTCAGCTCAAGAAGGGCCGTATTGCAGCATAAACCCCTTCAATCCCACGACAATCTTTTTTTTTTTTTACCTCTCAGACGATTTTGTTCAGCGATTCCATTCCACTCTTGCACTGGAGGTAATTAATTGTCCCTGTATTTAACCCCCTCCAATTCAAAAAGCCTCCCTTTGAATAAAACCGTCTGGAGGTAGAAAGATAAATAAAATAAAAAAATTGGTCATCGGAGTAAGAGGGGTTAATGAAGCTTGATATTTACCCCTCCCCCCCCATCCAAAAGTCTCTCTGGCCTTCCATCTCCCGCTACTATTTCGCCCCCAGCAGGAGAGTACAGGCCCGGTGAAAGGAGTTCCCTAGCCCCACTTCCTCAGCGATTTGTTTTCGGATCCGGCTGGTTAATGTCCCTGTATGCCTTATTTATGCAGGGTATGGCGATGTTAGAATGATTTAAGCAACACAAGTAGTCTCACCAATCTAAAACCAAGGTTTGGGTGGGGTCTGGCGCTGGGTGCAGCCATGCCATACTTCCTAAACGAGCGATGAGTAGATTCTGTTATATATGTAATAGGCATCACAGATAGGTACACACATACTAATACAATATAAACGTAAGTATTCTGGCATATCAAAGGAAGGTAAACTTGTAATGCATATGACTCTTGTACATCAATAAAGAAACGTGGCATACATATTTTACAGTGTTGCTGAAAAAAATGTGGTTACTTTTACCGACTTTCACGGTAGTTCTAAGCTGGGTAAGTAATGTAACAATTACGTTTATAATATAATTTGAAGGAATCGGTAGAACATACGCTATTTTCTTAATAGAAATAAATAAGTTAAAACACTCACGAGCGGCAACATCCAGGCCCATACTGGGAATTGACCCACTGGAGGGAGATTTAAGCTTCTGTCACGTGCTTCCACTGTTCACTTTCTGTTATATATATAACTTAAATTATATTTATGACTTAAATTAGTTTGTCTTTGCACACACACACACACATATACACACACACACACACACACACACACACACAGAAGTGGGTGAAGTCATGTCAGGCCAGGTGGCGAGATGTGAGCGGAGGAACTCTAACGGTGTCAGGTCAGCCACTAGCCAATCAGAGTATAGGAAACAAGGCAGCGCTGTACGCCGGGAAATCCCCGGCTGGACTCCACCCAAACCTTAGTTTTAGATTGGTGACTTTTTTTTTTTATAGTAACGTACAATATGCCAAATAAGTCCCTTAGGAAAAGGTATTAGGGAGTTTCCTTAACCGACGAGAATGCGGGACCTAGGCTACTTAGACCCGATATTTTTTGCGGGAGGGACCAGTCATCTTTCCTTGAGTGGCACTAAGTAAAAAATCCCAGCCACTCCTCGGATGTCAACATAACAGACCACAACCGGTGGGAGCATCACAAGCCACTAAACCACCAGTCTATCCTTGGTTTTATGATTACTAACCTGTATACTACATCAAGTGAGTGGATGGTGAGCGTCCCGAGATACCACAAGAATAAAACGAAAAAAAAAAAAAAAATCGTCGTCCTGCGCAGTGGTTACGATTATTTCAAAGCGGCGTAACATACCCGAAGTCTAAACTGGAGTGATGCATGTAGGGGATAGCTCCACTGTTAAAATCTTCAGTCTCATGATGTACTCGTATTCTTTTACCTTATTCTCGCTACCTCAAGACGATATAATTCAGCTCAGAAGAAGATTTTTTTAAGGGTTACAAAATCCTTAATTAACTTATTCCGTGCTAGCAGTGAAGAGAATCGTTGAATAAAGTAGTCTGCTGGCACTGTGACTGATATGCAAAAAGATGTGGAAAATCCCGGTAAATCTGACATGGCATGATCTTTGACGCGCGCAATTTTACCGAAGACAAGAATTAAGAACGGCTTTAAAACAAATATTCGAACATCCACCCTATGGGCTGGTTAAGCTCAACATTAGGAATAACGGAGCTTTATCTCTCAAATAACAAAGGGAATGTGAAGACCGGTGTGATGACCAACAACCCTTGAGACGCTTTCAAGTCGACTCTGTTCAGAAAGTCAATCCAAACCCCACTCGTTTCGTCCCTACTAACCTAAACAAATCTAACTTTAACTAAAACTAACGTAAGCTAAATCAAACAAAACTAAATTAACTAAACTTAATCTAACCTCAACCAACTTAATCTAACCTTACAGGACCTCTACTAACCTAACCCAAACAACTTAGAGAAGGATTGGGCTCGAGGCCAGATCAACCTGTTACCTTTTGAGACACCAAACTATGAGTGGATAAATTTTGTACTTACATCTGTCGCCCTAGATACTGCACAACTCATTACCTGAAACAAAGGAAAACCATATTATACTGAATACCATTATTATCTGATTATATGTGAATTTTATGACAGCAATATATGAATAAACCACAAGAAATTAGCTTGTATTCAGAATGTTGTGTCCATACGTTGTAACCCAACTCCAAATAACATAACTCTCAGCTCCTAGATGTTACCGGCCATGGAAAAATAATCAGTACCTAAGGGGGTACTTTTAAACTATGGTGGAGAGTAGACCAGTCGTCAACGGTTGTATCACCAATATGGTCCACGTCCCGACACTGACGCTGTATGAAATGCAAGTCGTCAACTTCTAGTATTAGTATATACTGTACGGGATAACTTGATTACTAACAGCTCAGTAATGTTTTAATGCAAAATCCAAACGATGGAAACAGTATGTGACCCGACTGACATGTGAGCACACTGAAAACTTTGGTCCTGGCTGGCATTTTAGAATGAAGTGCTTCAGTAATTTTCAGCTTGAAACATAATTCATCTAGACTGTATCTCTTAAGCTGACAGGCCTCAGTACTGATTTCTCCTCGATGCAGTTGTTTTACACATACAAAAATTCAGTTGCTAAAAGGTATACTACCGGTACAGACTGTACAGCTTAACTCGACAGAGACTGCGAAGCTGATCTGAACGTGAACCCTGTGGACTGTTTTTGAATAACCTTCTGTAAATGCTACTTTATCATTCATTAATCTCTGTAGCATGGAGACTTTATTTCCTTACTCTTGCAACGTCCAGATGAACACACTCGGGTCAACAGCGACTTTACGATTAATATATATAGTCTTCATTTGTCCTTCTGTAAGGTTCTCTCTTCCAAACTGAGTAAAACTAATAATGACAAGAAAAAAAACACAGCTACTGGAACTAAAGAGTCAGTCTGAATACTTGCTACCTCAGAACTACCAAACATACCAAAACATACGAGTCTCGATTATTTCTTTACTTACGCCATAGTATTGTTCATTTTGCTAAGTGGATAGCTGATGACTGAGCATATATGGACTATTAGCCTCTTCTGCCTTAGGACGTCATTTTTATATTATTCTTGCCATTCTAAAAAAAAAAAAAATATTCATTCAAAAGCGCTGTGGCAATCGTCCTGACGTGATCATCAAAGGTGGTGAATTATTGCAAAGGTTGATTTTATTTACCATCAATCATATTCATAGAGAGACTTCGTAGTACAGTGCTTAGAAACTCCTTCACTTCAAAATGTCTTTGTTTTGATTTTCTTTCACTTCTAGATGTCTTTGTTTTGATTCTCCTTCACTTCTAGATGTCTTTGTTTTGATTCTCCTTCACTTCTAGATGTCTTCTATTTTGATTCTCCTTCACTTCTAGATGCCTTTTGTTTACATACTAAAGCCACTTCTAGGTGCCTTTTGTTTTGATTCTCCTTCACTTCTAGATGCCTTTTGTTTTGATACTCTTTCACTTCTAAATGTCTTTGTTTGATACTCCTTCACTTCTACACGTCTTTTGCTTGATACTCCTTCACTTCTAGATGCCTCTTGTTTAGGTACTCTTTCACTTCTACACGTCTTTTGTTTAGATACTCCTTCACTTCTAGATGTCTTTTGTTTTGATACTCCTTTAATTTTAGATGTCTTCTGTTTACACTCCTTCACTTCTAGATGACTTTCCTAAATTACATAAAATCGTCCGATGATACGAAGCAAAAATGAGGAACTACGTGATAGGAGGCAATGGGTAAACTGGGGACCATTCCATGTAACGGGTTCGGGGAGTCCATGAGTGGCCGCAGGATAGTACAGCGTCTCTTGGCCAGTGATGACAACAACATGAATTTTTAATGATAAGGATGGTGATGGAAAAAACAACACTACTAATATTTGATATATAATAACATATGATTAAATAATAATAATAATAATAAATAATAATAAAATAATAATAATAATAATAATAATAATAATAATAATAACAATGTGATGATGATGATGATGATGATGAAAGAAAAGAGTTACAACAAAAACAACAAAATCATGGCCAGAGCAACCTCAGTAACCCGTCGTGCAGAAAGGCGTGTGCTTCATCCGGGTCGCGTTAACGAGGGAAAGAGGGCTCATTATTTCCGGCTCGGGAGACAGTGGGGGGGGGGGTTGCTGTTTTCGACTCTCCTGCTTGCCCGTGGTGGCGTTAAAAAGGAGAATGGTGGCCTAAGCTGGTAGGTTAATTAGGAGGAGGAGGAGGAGGACAGGTGTGGGACGCTAATTAGGAGGAGGAGGAGGACAGGTGTGGGACGCTAATGAGGAGGAGGAGGAGGACAGGTGTGGGACGCTAATGAGGAGGAGGAGGAGGACAGATGTGGGACACTAATGAGGGGGAGGAGGAGGACAGGCGTGGGACGCTGATGATGATGAGGAGGAGGAGGAAGAGGAGGAGGAGGAGGACAGGTGTGGGACGCTAATGATGATGATGATGATGATGATGATGATGAGGAGGAGGAGGAGGAGACTAATTATGTATATGCCTTTCTAACATTATATATTTCTCGTCTTGCAACATTTATTTACTACCCTAAGTACGGCGTATGAGACCGTCAATTGTCTTATTTACTTCTCTAAGTGTTTTTTTATGCAATTTCTTTTTCTGCTGCTGATCTTGATACTGGAGCGATATTTGTCATGTTCATACCTTAATAACAATAATAATAATAATAATAATAATAATAATAATAAAAATAAAAATAACAACAATGTTAAATTAGCATCATGATCATAACCCTATTTTCCACTAATGCATTAATTGGAAGGGCTCGAAAAATAGAAAAGCACAGACAGAAAAATTGTTGTGGATAAAACCAGTGGAAAAGGCTACACATCCACTGCCACCTAATTCTCGCCTCCACATTATCGGATCCATCTCAAAGGACAACTGAATCACACATAAAATATAAAGTAGTTGAATCGATCCTTGTATTGGGCATCTCATACTTACGCTATTTCATCCACTAATTCCTTTCCTTTGTTAATTCTTTTCCTTCCTCAACTTCCTAATTTTATTACGAGCGAGCAAGCGCAGCGAGCGAAGCGAGGTTTAAGTTCAGCTGAGAAATGAGAGGCCCGACACGACACGGCCCGACCGCGATGGTTTTCAGAGGCTAATAACTTTTCTACTATGTGAGATTGAGAAGAGATTCTTTTTCAGCAGGTTATAGATAAACTGAATAAATTTTGTTTTTTGTTATATATTTACTCATGAGACCAAAGAAACCTCTTGGAATCCCAGCTTTCCAAGTGAATGTACAGAGGGTTTCTATTGACATGCTCCACAATGAAATCGAATTAAAAAAGATTTCCTGTTGTAACACTATATTTTCTTGCATGAATTATTCCAGTTAAATATCGGATATTACGCTCATAATTTTTCATGAACGTTTTTTCTATGTTTAGGGGATGAAATCAGCAAGGGTAATCGTCCCATTCCTGAGTTTTACCATTCAGTCAATAGCCAATCGTTTACCGACGCAGTTAGTTGACACGGCAAGCTGGGAGCAGAGAACTGAGCATTGTGCGTGTGATAAATGCTACGGCACCTGGCTATATACACATCCAGAGAGAAAACTTGAGAAAGTAAATATTTCAGCTCAATTATTCTTCTGTTATAGTTCAACTACCTCACCAGAAATATTGAAAGTTTACACCAAGATGAAATTGCGATATTGGCGTATGTGCAAACGCTCGCTCGCTCGTCACGCGCACACACCGCGCAGTTTACTGGTTCTTCAATTTCTCTTCTTTTTCTTTTTTTTTTTCTTTCTTCCTTTTACCCTTCTTTCCTTCTTCATTTCTTTCTCAACTTCCATACATTACTTCATCCAGCCATTTCTTTCCTTGTTTAATTTCATGCTTCCTCAACTTCCATTCTCATTCCACACATTTCTTTCCTCTGATAATTCATTTGCTTCCTCAACATCCACATCTAACTTTTCCACGATTCATTCACCATGTCCATCCACCTTCTTCTTGGTCTTTCACGCCTCCTCTTACCCATAACCCCTTTACTACCATGACTCACTTTTAACTTTTCTAAGCAGTATTTTCCAGCTTAGAATGGGCTTTTCGAGCTGGTGAGGTTAGCTGCAGCCTTCTTTCATCTCTTCAGTACGGAAGATCTTTCCTAACATTAAAAGTTCACTCGGAAGTAGCAGGAATTAAATATAGAAACGTGTCAAGGAGGTTAGTCCCACACGTATATATAAATGCAGTATTGTTTCATCACCCTATTCATATCCATTATCTGTATATGACCATACATTAAAGCAAACAAGCTCTTACCCTTTCACTTTTAGGTTTCCATACGTCTTTCATTAACTTCTGTATTTTTCTATCCAACCTCCGCAACCCACACACATTCCCTAGTAACCCCATTTCAATAACCCTTATGCAGCTCTCAAGTTTTACACCTGTAGTTAATCTGGCCACCAATACACCTTCTTATAGTCCCCTTGCAGTTCTTGTACCTAACTCAGTTCTGTAATCCATACTGACCCATTCAATCAACTGTGACATTTTTTACTTCATATTTGCCACTTCCAGACGATTTCATTCAACTATGAAGAGGCTTGTCCAACTGAAGAGGTTCCACACACTGTTTCTTAATCTTAGTGATACTGGAGGTCTTCCATACGTTGTATAAAGTCGCCTACAAGCAGCTAAAAAATGTACAAGGAACTTCATCTTACTAAAGAGGTAAAGGTCTTCATGGTGCTGGCCACTTTACTTGCTTGGGCCATTAAACTCTCCCACTTCCTCTCCACACCAACTTCTCTCCTCCATCGCTACAGACTTCCTTCCCACACCAACCTCTCTCCTCCAATACAACTGACTCTCCACTTCCTACCCACACCAACCTCTCTCCTCCTTCACAACTGACACTCCACTTCCTCCCCACACCAACGTCTTTCCTCCATCACCACAGATCGACCACTTTAACACTTCCACCACTTCCAGTCACTTTATACAAGTTGTTTCTTTCCTCACAAACGATTCCACTCATTTTACTGGGATATTAACCTTTCACAATAATAAAGTCTATTTTTTTATTTTTGTAACTGTTTAATATACTTTTGGTTGGGCAAGACGCTTATACTTAACTTTGAAGATATCCACCCACTAAAAAGGCTAAAAGCAGTATTAATTAACTTATTCACTACGAGACGCCATTACTCTGCTGGATATAGTTGTCTCATGGTAGCAAAAACACATCTAAATGGCCCAAATCGTACTTGACGTATTAATAACTATAGCCCTTATTTCCCCTTCGTCTCGAACCCTGCACTCCGATTACGTACTTATAACTCCTTGCTATCTCCAGATGACTTTACTTTAATATTTAAGGTTATATACTGTCTTTATTAGCCTCTTCCGTCCTAGAGACCTTATTTACGAGGAAAAAAATCGTCCGTAAGTAGCTAGATTAAAATAGAAAAAAATAGGTCACGGGATTGAAATTGTTGCCTTTTTTCCCTATCGTCATTCATTAGGGAGGAGGAAGGGGGAAGGTTTGGAGTTCGAGGTGCCAGGGGAAAATAGAGAGAGAGAGAGAGAGAGAGAGAGAGAGAGAGAGAGAGAGAGAGAGAGAGAGAATATACAGGAAGGAAGGAGCAGGGGGAACAGAGAGAGGGAGAGGGCAGGCAGGGCATAGGGCACAGACAGCGAGGGGGTTGGGAGGACAGAGGAAGAGAGGGAGTACAGATAACAGAGTGAAAGTACAGGGAGGAGAGAAGTGACGAAACGGAAGAAAGAGGGATGGAGGGAGGTGAAATGGCTGAGGAAATAAGAGAGAGCATGGGAGGAAGCGCACAGGAAATAAAGAAGTTTGACAGGAAGAACAGATATCCGACAGAATCATTTGTTATCCACTTGCTCAACTGCCTTTAAATATCACCCCAAACAAGCTAGCTAGTTCAGATTTGGAGCCACAATACCACTACAAATACCTATGCAGATACAAGATCTTGCACATTTACGCGTCCTACTTAAAATCGACCGCGAGATTTTCAAAAGGGAAAGACTGCACAAACAAAACTCCATGGAAAATTCGCACCACTTTTCATTACCACATCTATACGTATAGGAAAATTATAACATTTCCAAACAAGATTGAAAGATGCACACACATACACACACGAGAGAGAGAGAGAGAGAGAGAGAGAGAGAGAGAGAGAGAGAGAAACATGTACGTGGGGAGAATCCTGATAGCATAACTTTGATAGAGGACAGACGGAGGGGTGGATGGAGTAGAGGGGGATGGGTGGGGTGAGAGGGGTAAGCAGGACATTTTTCAGGAGGACACAGCAAACATGGGCACACCACGGACGGGGCTGGACACGAACAAGGCAACGACACCTCCACGGACACGGACGGACGCGTGTGTACCTCAGGCGGGATTGTTCAACACAGCGAAAAAAGTGGCGGGGATCAGAGAGAAGGGACGGCATTTTCATCCTAGCTCGTCAATTGCCGATGCTTCTCCTCACAACAACGGTACAGAAATAGAGGGGAGAATATGGCAGTCACACGGGTCTATGCGAGTATACTGTAGAGACACAAACAGCTTTACAAGTGCACGCTTTCATAGGCTGGTAGGCGCACACAATTGCACGCAAGAGCGCAAACACTCTCTCTCACGATTGCACACAAGGGCGCAAACACTATCTCTTGTGTACACACACACACACACACACACACACACACACACACACACAATCCCGCTCCCTCTGCCTCACCCCTTTACACATATAATTCAGCTGTCTCACATCCTCTCTCTCTCTCTCTCTCTCTCTCTCTCTCTCTCTCTCTCACACACACACACACACACACACACACATTATATATATACTGTATGTATATATATATATATATATATATATATATATATATATATATATATATATATATATGTAATATGATCTTTCCAATATATATCTCTTGTAAAATCTGCTTCCAAGAGATTGGGTGTGCTAAGCCGGTTCAGTCTTTCTTTACCCCTGCACAATTGTTGACTCTATACAGGGGTTTTATCCGCCCCTGTGTGGAGTACAACTCTCATGTGTGGGGAGGCTCCCCACATACAGCTCTTCTCAATAGGGTGGAGTCAAAGGCTTTTCGTCTCATTAACTCTCCTCCTCTTACTGACTCCCTTCAACGTCTGTCTCTTCGCCGCACTGTTGCATCTTTATCTCTTTTCTATCGCTGCTTTAATGGTCACTGCTCCTCTGAACTGTCTGCATGCATTCCTCCACCTCTACGACGGGCGCGTAGCACCCGTCTAGCAGCAAACTCTCATCCCTTTTCTGTCCAACTCTCTAATGCAAGAGTTAACCGTTACTCCCAGTCCTTCATTTATGCAACAGGTCAACTCTGGAACTGTCTCCTTCTGTCTGTATTTCCTGCTGCCTACGATCTCCAGTCTTTCAAACGCAGTGTGTCCAGGCATCTCGAAATGAACGGATCTTGAATTTGGCTCTCAATTGTATTTTGTTTTTCTCTTGGAGGGAACTGTTATTGCGGGCTCATGGCCTTTGGTTCCTTCTTCCTCGCATAAATAAATATATATATATGCATATATATATACATATATAGATATATATATATATATATATATATATAATCCCCCCCTCCCTCAACACCACCTTCCCCCTTGACACATCATACTCCTAACCAACCAACCAACAAACAAACCACGATTTTTCTAGCAATCTGTCACATCATGAAGTACTGCCAGATTTTTATTACTGGCGGGGAGATTAGGCTAACTTCATTAATCCGTCTGTGGTCTTACTCGGGCTGCTAATTAAATTCCATTTTTGATGTCCTTAGCTCGTCCCTTTGATAACATTATTCGGACAGGATTTTTAGCCCTTTGGGACTGAATAAAACAGACTGGTGGAGACAATTATCAAGTCAAACTGCTCGTGTACTGAAAAAGCTTTTCAGATGTTAAAATTTGATGACGGGAAGCCACATCTAAGCTGAACAAAATCATCTGGTGTGAGCGAAAATATTATAACGCAATTTCTGAAATGGATCCTGCTAGTATTTTAACTCCAAGGGAAAGAGAAGCGACTAATAAAGGGATAAGGTCGTGTGGTGTGGACAACATTGAACGGCCCAGCCTGCTCACGGCCAAAAAGTGTTCTTGGAGAATTTTTAGCGTTTTGAAGACGGGAAGCCATCTCCTAAGGTGAATATAAGAGTCTGGTAGAAACAAGAATAAAGCAATTCACAAGCTCGCGTTCTGAAAGGAGTAATCGAGACTTAAAGGAACAATGCTGTTGTTTAATGCGCTTTTATTTTTAGATTATTAGCCCTTGGAGGACAGAAAGCCCCGTATGAGGTGAATAAAACTGTGGTGCAAACATGAATAATATGCCATAATTTATATTGTTCACGTCCTGAAAGGCTAACGACAGATATTTGAACCATTAAGCCACGCCTGTATGTAGGCTAAATAAAATTATGAGTATTTAACAGAAACATGAATGAACAGTCCATATTGCACATGTTCTGAAAATGTTCTTGCACAAATTTTACCATTTTAAAGATTAGAGGCCACTTATAAAACGAGTACAATCGTTTGGTAGATACATGAATTATGCAGTTCAGATTGCATACGTTCTGAAAATATAAATGAAAATTTTGAACCCATTTGAGGACGGGAATGTGAATAAATTCCATGGGTGGGAACAAAAATGTACTATACACTGCCCAAGTCCTGATGGGGTTACTGGACAGATTTGAAGAACGGAAGCCACACCTGAGTAAAACCGTCTATTGGTAGCAAGAAAAAAAAAATGTTGTCAGGGTAATGAAGGAGGTTAAAAGTGACATTCTTCCTTCTTTCTACAAGTTTCCTTAAAATCTGCGTGGCATGTGAAGGAATAAAATAAAGAAAAAAATGTCATTCTGGTGGTTAACAAACGAGAAAGGCACGATAAACACACACCTGATCTATTGTTTCCTAGGCCTGCATTCTCGTGCGCCTGGTAGGTTCCACAGCATCTCTTCCTTGGCGATTTATTTTACGCATGACACCCTGATATTCTGTTCTATTCTGTTCTGTGTTGAAACGATCATCATTTCATCAGGAATTACTTTAGCTATTAGCAGCTTTTGTTACTATTCGCTAACCACGATTTCATTCAGATCAGGAAAGATTTCAGAACTGGAGGGTTTAGAAGCATCCATCATTATCCCTTTTGTTACCAGACAGCCTTTGTTAAGCTGAATGCAAATCACATGGAGGTAACAAGAATAAATTACTACGCCATATGAGTGAGAGGATTAATTGATTTACAGTATTTCAAATGTCATTCACTTAACCAGGGATTATATCAGTGCTTATCATTTTAATCCACGGTACTCAGGGCGATCAGCCACATTAATACGGGATAAATGTAGCGAATATCAGCTAAACCACACATTAATTAATGGTTAATAATTCACCTTGGTAAATCCACTCACTTGATGTAGTGCTGCCTGCTTCTTCCTTCACCTTTATCCTTCATTTTATGTCTGCCTTCCTCTCTTCCTGTTTCTCCCATCATTCCTGTCACTTTTTTTTTTTAATCGTTCCTTCTCAGGTGGCTTGACATTGAACGATAAAGCTAATGGTTCCTTGGCTTTTACTACGCTGGGTGGTAACCATAAAACCAACCAATACATGTTCCCTACGTGTCAGCAAATGGGTTGGCGGAAGGTTAGTGCCCCTCCCCGTTAAACCACCAACTCAATGACAAACGGCCACCCCTTATGTAATTATGACGTCTGGCTGTAGACCGACAGATAGATAATTCCAACGATAAAAATTTCAGCCCGGGTTAAGCTGTAAATATCCGTTCAACTCTGGTATAAATCCAACGATCACTAGTTTCACAAGAATAATTCAACAAACACAAATATATTTCACCAGTTATTATTATTCTAAGACAATTTCAGCGACTATCGTTGATGTATCCGGGCGACTCTGCTGCGCCGGTATACAAATAAACCTCAACTCCTTCCTTCTCCCTCGAAAGAAGGATGAGAAATACAGGAGAAGGGCGTTTTTAGCCTGCAGACCACCGGGTTCACGTACAGCTGAGCCTGGGACAATAATAACAACAACAAAAACAACAACAACAACCCAATCAGTAAACTCCAAAGAAAATCCGTCAATTATCTCATCAATTTGAACGGATTATTTTACACTATCATCTTCAGAAGGGCATATTCAGTAATTATTAACTTTTTAAACAAACCACTGATTATCAATTTAACACAATTATTTCAGCTATTAGCAAGAGGGCAGTCTACCTTCAACAATAAGTATGCTAAAATGAATATTCCCCGAGTCATCAACTGAACAAGGTTAATTCACCGATTTTTAATTTTACAGAACTTTACCAAATATTAGTTTTAAAACAATCTGGAATATAATTAACGAAACTTTGCAACTCAACTGAGAAGTCTGAAAGAAAATTTCACCCATGATCAAAATTACCTGTATTTCGACTAAAATAACTTTTATGAGAATATCGCCGAGTATAAGTTTAACACAACAACTCCAAAAATAACCAAACTTATACAAATATTACACAGATTCAGCAAACAATGTTAAAAATAATCTGTTTAACATGACGCATCAAACAAATAGTACCGGTATGGCTAAAATGAAGGTGGTAGTTGGGTGCGCTCACCATCCATAGATTCGATATAGTGACTGCTTCAGGTGATTCTACTATACACTGAATGATATGCCACATGGTTGCCTGGTTCGGTGTTAACTCTATAACCAAATAAAGCCTACTGGTCTTATGGAGTAAGGAGCTCCAACTGGATGAGGACCGTAAAGTTGACATCTAAAGAAAGGATATGGTTTACTTTAGTCATGAAGCCACTCAAGAATGAACGAAGCTAATCACCTTCGCCATAAATATCTGGAATGTGCAGCCTAGTCCCGGGCTTATACACATCTGAGGGAACAGAATGGATGAGACAGACTGAAAAGGATCATTCTTCCTATGTCAAATTAGCATAAAAAACTCCACTTAATAGCATTTTGACATTATTTCGGAGACTATCAAATTTAACCAGGGTCTATTATCGAGGTCAAAAAGAGCAGGAATAATCCAGGGTCGGAATAACACAGACCTGGTAGTGACAGGCATCGCTCATGCTCTCAGCGCTCTCTCGATTATCAGAATTATCATTTTTTATTATCTCGTTTTACTCTGGCGTTTCGTGTCGAGATTGATTTTAATTGATTTGATGGATGTTGTTTGGTTCCTTCTCTCTCTCTCTCTCTCTCTCTCTCTCTCTCTCTCTCTCTCTCTCTCTCTCTCTTTGTCAATGGTTGACATCAGAGAAAGTAATGACTAAATTCGCTAATGACTGCCACTCATAACTTCACTCCCTCAGCCGACCACCTGAACACACACACACACACACACACACACACACACACACACACACACACACACACACACGACCTGGGACATTAGTTACGACATACTTAACTCTTTCAATTGTTACCTAAAAAAAAAACTGGACTGTTATTATGAGCAACTAATGTACTCATCATTTCTGTCGACCTGTGCACCAGTCAATCTCTTCACAACGATGGTGTCTTTATTCTTAGGTTATTCTTGCTGTCTCACCCTAAAAGCCAGACGATTTCATGCAGCTGAGAGACATTACAAAACCAAGAGGGTAAGAAATAGTCCCCATTAATCCTCGCACTACAAGGGGGTTCTTACAAGATATATAAAGCAGTCTGGTGTTAGCAAGAACACACTACAAGACGTCATGGAAATAATGGGATATATTTTTCCTCTTCATCCTGGTTCAGTTGTAACCCTTCAACTCAATCCGCATGCATTCATCCAGCCTTTACCCTAATCTGTTTTACGTATACAGTATTTACGAATTGTATCATACATGTTTTGAGAACAAGATGGGAGGCGTTAGTGTGTGATGTAGCAGTAAGGGGTATGGCAGTGTGAGGTATGGGAGTCTTAGGTGTCGCAGTATGAGGCATGGCAGTGTGAGTTGGGTGCCGGAGTATGAGCCGTGGCAGTGTGATGTGCAGCTGTGAAGTGTGGCAGTGTAAGACCTGGCTATGAGGCGTGGCAGTATGAGGAGTGTGGTATGGCAGTGTGAGGTGTGTGATGTGGCTGACAGAGGTGTGTGGTATGGCAGTGTGACGTGTATGGTGTGGCAATGTGAGATTTGTGGAGTGGAAGTTGCAGGTTTGTGGTGCAGCAGAAGGTGTGTGATGCGGTACGGTGTGAGATGTGGTAGCTGGAGATACGTGGTGTGGCAGTGTCCGGTGTGATGCAGCAGACAGAGGTGTATGGTATGGCTGTTTGAAGTGTGGCACCGTGAGGGCAAACTTTACTACCAAACAGATTTTTTCCTGTGCCCTGTGTTACTCCAGATCTTCATTCCATCCCAGTCAAATTCTTCCTCCTCCTTACTCTGGTTCATTCAGCTTTTTTGTTCCATCCAAATCCACAAATACACTCCTCTAACATATACACTATCGAAATGCTACTTACGCACTCGCATTTGTCGCTTATACACAGGGATGGTTTATTTAAGTGTTATTTATCAGGTTAGATATGTTACTTATTAATGCACCTAGATCTAAGACATATCTAGTCCTGTTATTCATTACGAGTGTTACTTATAAATACACCTTGATCTAACACTTATTTAGCCCTGTTATGTCAGATCTGATACTAATACACCTACTTATTCATTTACCTCCGTTATTCATTAGGTCAGATCTGTTACATGACAGAATCAGTTACTTTCCACACAGATCATATATTGAGTTCCTGGATGTGGTACCAATAAAATGTGTTACTTACAAAACTGCAACTGTTACTTATATCAGTTACTTACAGCCTATTTATACCGGTGAGTTGAAATTTGTGATCTTGTTTACAATTACAGCAAGAGACGGCCTGGAAAGAGTGGCTAGCCGAAACATCAGCTGGATTTTTCATTGGCCAGATGCAGCATCGGTGGAGGCGGGTGAATGTAAAGGAAGAGGGGAAGAGAGGGGGATGGGGAGAGGTGGAGAGGGAGAAGGTGGGGGAAGAGGGCGGAGATAAGACATGGTAAGCCTAGGAGCGAGAAGAATGAGGGGAGAGTAAGAGAGGGTGGGACGGTAAAAAAGAGAACAAGATGACTTAGGAAGGGAGGGAAACAGAATGAATGAAAGGGTCAGGAGGGCACCAACAGACAGGGGGCTGGTGAGAGGTGGAGAGGGAAGAGAAAGAAGAAGAGGAATGGGAAGAGGACAAGATGGGTTAGCAGGGGAGAGGGACACATGGACGTAAAGGGAAAAGAGAAGAGAGGGGGATGGGGAGATGTGGAGAGGGAAGGGGGAGTAGGAGAAGGATGGGAGACGAAAGAGGGAGGGAGGACGACACGGTGCGTCAGAAAGGGAGGGGAACAGGGAGAAGAAAATGATATGGAGGGTAGGAAATAGGCAAGTTTACGGGGAAAGCGAGTTAGGTGGGGACGGTGAAATGATGAAAGGTGAAAGGAGTGAAGAAAGGGGGAAAAGAGGAGAGGCAGGGAGGGGGGGAAGAAAAGGAGAAATAGCTCAGAAAAGGAGAGGGCTGAAAGAGGTCTCCCCTTCCTCCTCTTTCATCTCTCCTTGTCTCCTTTTTCTATTTTTCTTCTCTGACTTTTCCTTTATTCTCACTCTCTCTCCTCCACAAGCCAACCTCGTAGCTCCTCTTATTTTAATTTTCCTCTTCCATGCCATCCTCTCATTCATTACTTCCCTCCTCTCTTTCACTTGTCCACTCTCTCGTGTTCATTCATCATCATCATCATCATCATCTTTCCTTTTAACTCTGTTCTTTATTTTACATTTCAGCCTGCATTGTTATCCTGATCCCAAACCTCTATAATCAGAGTGGAAGTCTTTCATTTAATGTTAATTACAGGCGACCTAGGAAGTGTCACGGGGTTTTTATATTATCACGGTAATTTTGGAATAAATGGTTAAATGTTATTTAAATTGATAATAATATTCAATAATATTGAAGAGCAGAGACAATGATTGTCTTGCTACATCAAGCAACGATTACTTTACGCTGACTTGCTAAGATTCTCAAGAACGAGAATTTATAAACTTTCTCAACAGTACACAGCAGAGACTAATTACTCACAATTGCTGAATTACTGTACTGTTAGCCTCTGGAGAAAGTTACATCACCCCTGACAATAAATAACTAATACTAATAATAATAACATCAGGTTCTTGCTGATGCATTAACTCCTGGCACAACGGATTTTAAGTTAATACAACAAGACTGGTCTAAGTACCAGTTATGAATAGTAAATGTTTATGCAAGCTAGGAGCTGTATGGAAAATAAGCTTAATTATGGAGAAATGAAACAAGATTTACTCTACATTAAGCTCAAGAAATAGAACTGTTAAATTTATTAATTACAAAAACAAATTTAACATTACATTTCAAATCAAATTAAATGAGACGCACTCGCTCACTCACACAGAAGCTAAATACTTACGCCTAGGAAAAACACCTTAACTAAACTCTTAAGACTACAAAATACACAAAGGAAATACTAGTCAATGAATGCGGTGTATCACCCAAAGCTGGAGAACTAAAGGTGGGAGCTTGGAGAAACTGTAAGTGGAGTTTGGGTACTAGCTGACCTCTCGCACTGCTGCACAGGTCCTGTCTCCGTCACAGCAAACACTAAACTGAATTCAAATAATGCATAAGCAGTACGCACAGGCCACCGGAAGAAGGCGTGGCTAACGGTTGAATGAAGCAGAGGCAAACGATAAAGAAATAATTGTATCGCTCAGTAGCGCACTTAGTGACGTGCATTAAATCGGTCACTTTTTGAAAACGGTGACGAATTATTTGAAAAGTATACCCCGAAATGGAGAGAGAAACGGTTAACTGAGCGATACACAGTGAGTTTTCCACTATTAGTTCGTGGCTTCTCACAAAAAAGGAAATGTCGCGAATTGATTCGTGACATTACGCCCCATGAAAATTAAATCTTTCTTCCTTCAGAAGAAAGATTTCAATATACATACATATAAATCCTAACTCAGTCACACAAGATTCACACTGTGGTGTGTGTGCTATCCTGCTACAGGAGAAAGTCGCAGTCGTCAGTGAGCGAAAAAACCTCGTATTTACGTTAATAGAAGCAAGCTTGAGGGAAAAACTCCGTGACGACGGTGAAAATCCTGTACTCAGGTCAAACTGAGCGAAAATTCGCTACATTTACACTGACAACTAATTGTTGTGTAGCGTGGTGTGTGTAATACCCGGTGTAGGTGTGACAGTTGTAGTGTAACTGTACCTACGTGTAAAATGACACAGTAAATAATATGGCGACGACGAAGGCAGAGGAGAAGAGGCGGCAGCGTGCGGCAGACGATCAGCTGGCCCGCACAGCAAAACTGCTACACCCATTGCTGAACCTGCAAAACCAATTGAGGTGGAGCATCAAAAGTGTCAATGAGACAAAATTTTATTATGTTACAATTACTCTCTCTGCCTAGCAGTCAGTGCTACGACGTACATTCGAGGTCGCCATTAATTATGCACACGATTATGTTTCGACAAGTTGAGAATCCCTGTGCAAACTCGGGTCTTCCATAGCCTCGAACCGCACACGGGTCCTCAACCTGTGCCTCAACCTACAGTACTTATATTAATATCGGAGAGCTGAGAAACCTTGTGCAAACTTGGGTCTTCCATAGCCTCAAGTCGCCTCTGCAGAGTTCTCACTTCCCCCTTAACCTACAATACAATACTTCTATTAGTACCGGGAAGCTGAGAATCCTTCTGCAAACTTGGGTCTTCCATAGCCTCAAGTCGCCTCTCAACTTCCCCTTAACCTACGGTACATATATTAGTACCGGGAAGCTGAGAATCCTTATGCAAACTTGGGTCTTCCATAGCCTCAAGTCACCTCTGCGGAGTTCTCTCTCGAACTTCCCCCTTAACCTACAATACAATACTTATATTAGTACCGGGAAGCTGAGAATCCTTGTGCAAACTTGGGTCTTCCATAGCCTCAAGTCACCTCTGCGGAGTTCTCTCTCAAACTTCCCCCTTAACCTACAATACTTTTATTAGTACCGGGAAGCTGAGAATCCTTATGCAAACTTGGGTCTTCCATAGCCTCAAGTCGCCACTGCGGAGTTCTCTCTCGAACTTCCCCCTTAACCTACAGTACTTCTATTAGTACCGGGAAGCTGAGAATCCTTATGCAAACTTGGGTCTTCCATAGCCTCAAGTCGCCTCTCAACTTCCCCCTTAACTTACGGTACATATATTAGTACCGGGAAGCTGAGAATCCTTATGCAAACTTGGGTCTTCCATAGCCTCAAGTCGCCTCTCAACTTCCCCCTTAACTTAAGGTACATAATATGCATGTACAGGCCCTGGACATACTGTGTCCTGTGGGGCCAATGGGCGAGACATCAGGTCTGCACCCACTTCACCACTACCCTGTCTCTCAACTGACTCAGAGATTACAGGTGTGGTTATAAATGGCACAGGAAGGGCATGTCCCTGATTAGTGGTGATACTTTGGCACACACTGCAAGAACGGACAAAACTATCTATGTCCCGTCCCATCCCTGGCCAGAAAAAGTCAGCTCGGATACGGCCCTGGGTCTTCCTTTTGCCCAGGTGACCTCCTGAGGCTGGACAATGACCCCATTGTAACACTGCTGGGCGGTACTTGGCGGGAACGACAAACTGCAGTCGAACCTCGCCCTCGGGTGTTCGTGACTCACGGTAGAGCCGTCCTTGTTTGCGAAGGAACTTGGCTCGACCTCCCTGTGAATACTTTATCACTCGACCCTTTTGTTTATTCCGCACGGCAGCAAGTGTCGGGTCAGAATGTTGTTCTTGTACAACAAGTTGACTGCACATCAGATCTTGCGGCGATTCAATGATCACTGGGGTGACACAGTCTGGAGCCTCAGTCATGGCTCGTATCACCGCAGCAGCCGAAGTCTGAGTAGCGCCATCGGAGCAACTATCCTTGACTCCATTAATATTGCCTACTATTAAGTCAAATAGAGGCTCTGGCATGACAACTGCAAGTGTCATACCAGTATAAAATGGAGATGCCACCTGGATACATGCCTCAGGGAACAATCTCACTGATCCATCAATAAGGCTTACATGGATCTGTCGACCTGTATACTGCTCAGGCCGAACTAGACTCTGCTTAACAGAGCAACCTGAGGAACCATTGTCTCTCAGGACCTTCACAGGAATGCCTCCCACAAACCCTGGCTGAACAAGGAAGGTACTGTCACCTGTGGGAGGGCCTGTGGAGGAAGCAGCTAGCCACTCATGAGGCTGCTGAATTGATGTGGCAAACATTGTGCCTTGAGGGTTATATTGGGAAGATGGAACATTGGCCATCTGTGGAGGGGGGTTCACTGTCACTGTGGGACTAGTGAACTGTGGGGAAGTACCCACACTGGTAGGGACGTGACCACCAGATTGCTGCTGAGGAATGAAAGCTGCATTCGCTTCCTGCCTCTTTTGAGTTGGTGGTGAAAAACTTTGTCCCGTCGGTCGGTTGCGTGGCTGATACTGCTGCTGGTTAGGGTACTTGTTGTACCTCTTCCACTCAGGTTTCTGAGTGTTTTGCCCCTGGTCCTTCCACTGCGGTTTTGGACCTTGACCATTACTCTGAGAACGGCCTTGGTGCTGGGATTCAGTCTGAGACGGCTTCCCAGACTTGGCAGTATCTTTTCTGCTCCAGGTGTTTTGCTTACGAGCTTGATACCCGTATGCAGTAAAGAATGCGTCAGCCTTCTCTGCCATTTGGCTGGCATCTTTCACCTGGCAGATCTTAAGCTGTGCTATGAGCTCAGCAGGCCACGACCTCTCTAGCTGTGTACGCAGCATAAGGTCAATTATCCCCTCACGCGTTGAAGGAGTTTCATCTTTCTCCATCCACTCATTTAAGTAAGCTGTGAGACGATCAAGGAACTGAACAGCTGTCTCCTTGTCTTGGAGACGAGCTCGCATGAACAGAACTTTGGCGTCGTCTACTGTGAGACCATACGCCTTAATGAGTGCAGCTTTCATCATCTCATATGTGAGATTGTCTCCACGAATTCTGTGGAGAATATCGAGGGCAGGGCCCTCAAATAGGCTAAGAAACTGAAGCCGCTTAGCTGCCTCATCCAGTTGATATAAGTCTGCCATGTCCTCAAAACGAGCTATGTACGGCTCGATTCGCTCGCTTTCCTTGTATGAAGGAAGCTTGATGCGTGGGGTCGCCAGGACATGTGCAGGAGAACGCTCGTGGAGCTTTGACCAACTGCACCAGACGTGTCTGAAGCCAAGGAATCTCGCTTGAGCTTCAGCACTTCAAGTTCATGTTCTCGTTCTTTGTCTCGTTGTTCACGCTCGTATTCGCGCTGTTCTCGCTCGTGTTCGCGCTGTTCTCGCTCTTTTTCTAACTCGAGCTCGCGTTGTTTCTGCTCGTATTCGCGCTGTTCTCGCTCTTTTTCTAACTCGAGCTCGCGTTGTTTCTGCTCGTATTCGCGCTGTTTCTCACGCTGCTCTTGTTCATAAGCACGCTCTCTTTCACGTTCCTCACGCTGTTCTCGCTCGTATTCGCGCTGTTCTCGCTCGCATTCGCGCTGAATCCTACGCTCTTCACGAGCATCTTTCTCACGTTCTTGCTCGTAATTGAACCGTGAGAACGTAACTCTGTATTTTCTCTGGGTCTGTGAGACCAATATCTTTGGCTTCCTGTACATATACAGCTGTAGCCATGATGCTAGCTCAATTTACTAAGTAACCGAAATTGAGTACTGACTGCTTAGCGACGAATACTAATAAACACAAGTAAAGAATACAGACACAAGCTAGTGGTGACCAGTCTTATCTAGTTAACTGGCAAAAATAAATCAAAAATGTAAATGACTGGGAAGACTCAATAATAAACACAATGGGTACGCCGACTTCCCAGGAGCGAGTAAAATCGTCTGGCGTTACCAAAAATAAACTAGAGTTAAGTACTCTATTGATTTATAAAGCAAAAACTCACTTGCTAAATTAACGGTAAACACCAGTAAGCTTGTGCCTATAAACTTTAATGATAAATACCTAAATATGAATGAGTGAGCACTATCTCGTAAATAGCTTTAGAGCTAGGAGTTAATATCCTGGAATGAGGTCGCCAATTGTCACGGGGTTTTTATATTATCACGGTAATTTTGGAATAAATGGTTAAATGTTATTTAAATTGATAATAATATTCAATAATATTGAAGAGCAGAGACAATGATTGTCTTGCTACATCAAGCAACGATTACTTTACGCTGACTTGCTAAGATTCTCAAGAACGAGAATTTATAAACTTTCTCAACAGTACACAGCAGAGACTAATTACTCACAATTGCTGAATTACTGTACTGTTAGCCTCTGGAGAAAGTTACATCACCCCTGACAATAAATAACTAATACTAATAATAATAACATCAGGTTCTTGCTGATGCATTAACTCCTGGCACAACGGATTTTAAGTTAATACAACAAGACTGGTCTAAGTACCAGTTATGAATAGTAAATGTTTATGCAAGCTAGGAGCTGTATGGAAAATAAGCTTAATTATGGAGAAATGAAACAAGATTTACTCTACATTAAGCTCAAGAAATAGAACTGTTAAATTTATTAATTACAAAAACAAATTTAACATTACATTTCAAATCAAATTAAATGAGACGCACTCGCTCACTCACACAGAAGCTAAATACTTACGCCTAGGAAAAACACCTTAACTAAACTCTTAAGACTACAAAATACACAAAGGAAATACTAGTCAATGAATGCGGTGTATCACCCAAAGCTGGAGAACTAAAGGTGGGAGCTTGGAGAAACTGTAAGTGGAGTTTGGGTACTAGCTGACCTCTCGCACTGCTGCACAGGTCCTGTCTCCGTCACAGCAAACACTAAACTGAATTCAAATAATGCATAAGCAGTACGCACAGGCCACCGGAAGAAGGCGTGGCTAACGGTTGAATGAAGCAGAGGCAAACGATAAAGAAATAATTGTATCGCTCAGTAGCGCACTTAGTGACGTGCATTAAATCGGTCACTTTTTGAAAACGGTGACGAATTATTTGAAAAGTATACCCCGAAATGGAGAGAGAAACGGTTAACTGAGCGATACACAGTGAGTTTTCCACTATTAGTTCGTGGCTTCTCACAAAAAGGAAATGTCGCGAATTGATTCGTGACAGGAAGGACCTCAGGATCTGTGTGGACTGTGTATCCAACTGTATGTAACTCTTTTCTTTCATCCTCCTCGACTTATTCAATAATATAATATTCCTCTCATTCCATCTTGCTCCTCATCATTTCCCTCGTCTCTCCTCTTCGCCTTACTGCTTTCTTCCCTTCTCTCCTTTATTCACCCCATGCTGTTTCATTCCTCTTACCTTCCCTCCTCCATTTCTTCATTTTTCCTCCTCACATTTCTTTTCACACAGCTACTAAACTTTGAGACCCAATTTACTTAAACAAATTTCTAAACTAATTCCACCACCACGACAACTTAACTGGAAAGCAAAATTATTCTTCGGTCCTAAGTACTGTAATAAGATAAAGCTCAAAGGAAAAATACACAAAAAAGCAGGGGAAACCATTTTATAATTCCCTTAGTGGATCACAAATAATCTTCCAGCGGGCAGCAGTGGTCGAGGCAAAAATAATTGGTACTTTAAATTCGGTTTGATCATTATTTTGACTACAAGACTCAATAAGCTTACACATTTTTGTTTTCAGATTACGATTCAATACCTTTTCACCTTTTTCTTGGAAGGGGGGGGGGGAAGTCTCGAAAAACAAGTCCGAATTATTTACAGCTGCTGACCTACTTAAATATTCTGAGGCGGAAATATACAGTTCAAGTATTTTCAGTGTTGTCGTTCCTGTATCTTTATATTTGTACCGAGTTTTTCTTCCTTTATCCCGCCGGCAATTAAGAAGAGAGAGTGTTGGCCTGGGAAGGGCTTTCTTCCTTGATGAGTAGGATTTAGATATTTAGTGTAACCATTTTATTCTTTTTTACCAGACCAAATAAGACAATACTTCTTCTTAATTCTCAGATTGAGGTGCGCCATAGTAAGACTGATGCTTGCTATGGACTGGACGCAAAACCAAGTCCCACAACCAGTTGATCACTTCCCAACAGTTGCTGGAAACTGTTGAGAAACATAAAAAGAATCTAAGTTATGTAATAATAGATGCAACAAGGTAAGGGCTTCTATTTGGACCATGACTATATACCTGTCGATGAGTTTCCTACCAGAGTTAACTAGAAAACCTCGCTTTAGGCAAACGTACCTTTTGTTACCTAAATAATGCTGAGAGCTACCATACTTCCATTCTCTGCTTTAGGCCTCCTCGTATATCATTCTCCTTGCATTCTCTTCCACCCGATCCTCAGTTATCGTCTATCCCCCTCCACCTCCAGCCTCATCCTCCTTTCTACTTCCACCCTCCTCATCTTCCTCCTGATCCCTCACCTTCCATCTCCATCCTCCTAATCTATCCCTAACCTTCCATCCCCAACCGCATAATCTATTCCTCCCCTTCCATCCCCATCTTCACCTATCCTTCTCTTTCATCCGCATTCCCCTCGTCTCTCCTCCCTTTTCTTCCAGCCTCTTCATCCATTCCTCTCTTTTTCATCCCTCTCATCCTCATTTATCCCTCCCTTCCACCTCCACCCTCAATTTTTAGCTACCCCACCTCCATGTGTGTCTCCAGTATCTCACACTGGACCCCCTCTCCTTCTACTTCCATTCTCCTCAACTATCCTTCTCCCTCCACTCCTACCCTTTATCCTTCCACTTCCATTCTCATCACCCATCCTTCTCTCTCCATCCCCACAACTTCGACCTTCCCCCCTCCCCTTACGTCTCCTCGTGTGGCTTTCTTCATTACGTGGCACAAGCTCCCACCATCACTCACCCTCTTCACTTTCAGCCCGAGATCCAGCTCACGACTGTCCATATTCAGATGAGCTATTGAGCCCATATGATGCCCTGGCTCTCGGTGGGGGATGAGGGGAGGGAGGGAAGGAAGAAGACGAAGAGAGAGAGAGAGAGAGAGAGAGAGAGAGAGAGAGAGAGAGGGGAAGGGAACTGGGAAGACCTTAACTAGCACGACTGTCCCGGTAGACTCATCTTATAAAATCATTCCTGCGTAGAAGTTATTACCTCCACCAACGAAAGGAGGACGAGGTTATGTATTCACCTTTTGTCTGTCCTTAACATACCTCAAAAATTCATTCATAGATTTCAATTAAATTTTGTGGATATGTGGGTCATGGGCCAAGGAAGGGTTGATCAAGTTTTGGTGGTAGTGTGATCTGTCTGGTATAGGCGATGGCGGAGGTATGCGTTCTCTGAGTGCTCTCTAGTTTTTTTTTGCGTTGATCAAGATGTAGGAAAGATGATGAAACTGTAAAGGCAGGGAGACATAGAGAGAGCAGAGTGGGTACCGCGAGTGAGTTGAGAGGAAGAGGAGCCAGTGTTTGGGGATACGGGAAGAGGAATAAAGAGTGGGGAGAAAGAAAGGAAGAGGGAGGGGAAAAGTGTGCAGTGGGGACGGGAAAGAGTGTATGTATGGGAGGGAATGAGGGAGGAAGGCGGAGAGAGAGAGTGCGGGGATATAGATGGAGGGAAAGGAGACAGTATGTGTGAGGAGGTGGGAAGGGAAGCGGGAATAGGGGTGTGCAGGTGTTTAGGGTGATCTATTTAGGTCAAACTGTACAGTGAATGTGGCATGAATTAGAGTGAGTGGGTGAGGTAAAGTGGATATGTATGTGTGTGAAAAGGGGTACAGTGTGTGTGTGTGTGTGTGTGTGTGTGTGTGTGTGTGTGTGTGTGTGTGTGTGTGTGTGTGTGTGTGTGTGTGTGTGTGTGTGTGTGTGTGTGTGTGTGTGTGTGTGTGTGTGTGTGTGTAAAATGTGAAGAGTGTGTGTCAGCTAGTGGGTGGACAGACAACAGAGAGTGCGATTAAGGAGAGGAATGGAAAGGAATGAAAGGGAAAGGAAAGGATGGGAAGGGAAAGGATGGCAGGATAGGATATGGCTGGGTAGAGCATGTACTATTGTATATGTAATATATATGTATTTTTTGCATATGAATGTATGTATGCATGTGTATGTATGTATTTATGTATGTATGTATGTATGTACTGTATGTATGTATGTATGTGCATGTTTGCATGTACAGTATGTATCGTAGACGCCGACCGAGGAAAGAGAAAAAGGGATGAAGGAATCGAAAATGTAGGATATGTACAACTCAATCGGTAGAGAGTTGGCCTGCAGTCCTGACGGACCCGGGTTCAAATCCCGCTGAGGCAGGGAACAGTTTAAGGATTTGAATTTCATAAAATCAGACTTTACTGATCTACCAGAAGGCCCGCCGACATGTCGTAAAAATACCCCGCTGATACCAATACATCAGTCCTGTATGAGACAGCCCTAGCATGTATTCAGTATGGACGGTGGGTGTTAGCGCCGAAGTGGTGATATGTAGAGGTGTGCGGTACGTAGGAGGATTACTGGGCCTTGAAAGCAAGCTGTGAAGCCTATGCCCAGAGTCGGTCACATAAAAAAAAAAAATGAAGGTTCAGGAAAACGTACTTAAATAAACATTCATACTCATCCTAGTACATAACTTTACACACACACTTCACACACACACACACACACACACACACACACACACACACACACACACACACACACAATAAATCCCCCAAACATCATAAACATCCATAATTCTGTCTGGTGCTCAAAAAGTCGTATACCGCGCGACTCAAAATCCCATTACCTATGTTGATAATTAACAGGGGAGGGTTGGAGAGAGAGAGAGAGAGAGAGAGAACGGGGAAGTGGGAGGTGTTTGGGTGTGGGGAAGACGGAAGTAGTAAACGGTGTATGGGTAAGGGTGGGGAGTAGGGGAGTAGGGAGTGAGGATTAGAATGGCGTGAGGGAGTGGAAGACGGTGTGACAAATGAGGTAGGAGACGTGTATGAGCTACAAGATGTGGAAAGGGGAGAGAGACGAGGGGGAAGGGGAGAGAGACGAGGAGGAAGGGGAGAGAGATGAGGAAGGGGAGAGAGATGAGGGGGAAGGGAGAGAGATGAGGAAGGGGAGAGAGATGAGGGGGAAGGGGAGAGAGATGAGGGGGAGGGGGAGTGAGATGAGGGGGAAGGGGAGAGAGATGTGGGAAGAATGGGAGAGAGATGAGGGGGAAGGAGAGAGAGAGAGAGAGAGAGAGAGAGAGAGAGAAGGAGAGAGAGAGAGAGAGAGAGAGAGAGAGACGAGAGGTTAGGAGAGAGAGACGAGGGTGAAGGAGAGAGAGAGATGAGGGGGTAGGGGAGAGAGATAAAGGAAAATGCGGTATGAGATGTCCTAAATGACGTAAGGAATATGAATGAAGATGAGCAAAGAAACAGTGATTGAAACAGATGAATTAAAAAAAATGAAAAAAATAATAATAAGGTGCAATCAGTGAGTGACTGATATGTGGGTGAAAGAGATGAATAAGATGTGGTATTGGATGTGAGCGGTGTAATGAAACCTCCATCTTAACGCCATGTACTCGGTATGGACGGTGGGTCTTAGTATACAACCGGTGACGTGGGATGTGTACGCCATCTGTTGCGCGTAAAAGGATTGCTGGGTCTCAAAGAACGAGCTGTATAGTCTATGTTCAGAGGTGGATACATCAAGAGGAGTGGGTGGATTGAGGTGCGTAACGTGCGGTCAATGAGGTAACGAATGATGGTGATGAACGACGTATGACTGATGTGTGAAGAGTGATGAATGAGGTGTGATGGATAACGTCGGTGAATAAAACGTGTTGTATACGGCGTAATGAATGAAGTGTGATGAATGAAACTGAAGTGTAACATGTGAAGTACAATAAGTAATGACGTTGTACATGGGGTATGGTAAATGAAACGTAAAGCTCTCAGTGATGAATGAAACGTGGTACATGAGGTGGGGTAAATGAAATATGCAGCGATAAATGAATGAAACGTGATGCATAAGGTGAGACGATGAATGAAACATGATGAACGAGGAACGAGGTGCCGGTGAGAGAAAGCTGGTATGGAGGAGGAGGAGGAGGAGGAGGAGGAGGAGGAAGAGGTGGAAAGGGGAGATGTGGAGGCAGGGGAGATGTGGAGGCAGGGGAGATGGGAAGAGGTTAAAATGGAAAGGCAAAACAACAAGGAGGAGGGGAAGAGAAGCCTGACAGAGATGGGGGAACAGGAAGAGGGATGAGGAAAAAGGCAGCGGAGAGAGGGCTGAAGGCGGAGTGCGAAGGGGCAAGCAGTCTGGAGAGGGGAAATAAAGTGGAACGAGGAAACAGGGGAAGGAGAAGCGCTAGGAGCAAGGAAAGGGCTGGCAGAGAGTCAACGATGAGATGAGGAAGGGAGGGAGAAAGATGAGTAACATGGAAGCATGGAGGGGGAGGAATGAGGAAGGGAAGGGAGGAGAGGGGCAGGGTAGAAGGAAGGGGGAAGAGGTAGGAGTGGGAAAGAGGGCAAGTGGCACGGGTGGGGGAGAGGGTGAGGTTTAGATTCAGGGGTGTAGCAGAGGGGGAGGGGGCAAGAGGGAGGCACACAGCAGTAATTAGTTTGCACAACAATTTATCAACATGACAAAGTATCTCACTGTACCCGCCTGTACCCGAGTCATTAATCCCAATACAGCACTACCTCCGTATTTCTCTATGTAGCCTTATTTATTACCATGATTTATTTATTATGTAACGATGAATTCCTTGCGCATGTGTTTTTACCATCGCGAATCGACGTAGCCTAGCTCCCTGCATATGTATCTATTATGCACCACTACGTATGCTCCCACGCACAAAATTTATGCATATATATATATATATATATATATATATATATATATATATATATATATATATATATATGTATATATATATAATTGCATTTATGCATGCCAGTACCCTTGTGTTTCCCCATGTATTTCTACGCAGCGCCCTCTGTCTCTATTTAACCCCATTTGCATTTGCAATTATCCTTTTATTTTTTGCCTCACTGTATATCTATATATATTTTTGTGTTCCGAAGTTTAATTTCGTAATACCAAAGCTAAAACTGACAGGCTTTATGTTCCACTATAAGCTACAAAATCTATCTGATTATAGGCTTTGTAACACTGATGAGAGAGAGAGAGAGAGAGAGAGAGAGAGAGAGAGAGAGAGAGAGAGAGAGAGAGAGAGAGAAACCACCTCCCCCTCATTCCTCATATATAATTCCTGTTATTTTCTCGCTCGCTATTTTCAACCTTCGCTTTATTATTTTGTTATTGTTACTGCCGAAATGATTGCGTCGGCCTGTGCTATTTTTGGTAATTTATGGGACCTGGCGAATATTTTGGTCTCTCTCTCTCTCTCTACCACTGGGCACGACTGCATAGTATTGGTCAATTGACTTACTGCAGTTGTCATACCCTCCCTCTCTTCTGTTCACAGTGTTCTCTCTCTCTCTCTCTCTCTCTTGCTTTATCATGGCACCTGTCACTCTCTCTTTGCTCATCCCCCCCTCTCCGCAGATTGTGTTCCTCTGGTCAGGTAAGGGGGAACAGTTTTAAAATGCCCTGATGCATGTGCTTGTGTGTGGGTTTTGATTTCTCTCTCCCTTACCTCCTTTCCAACTCCCCCCCTCCCATCCCTTCTACATTCTTCTCTCTCTTTTACCTCCTTCCCTCCCTCCTCCCATCCGTTCAACATTCTTCCGCCATTTCTTCTCCCCCTCTCTCTTCCTTCATTGTCCCATACTCCCTCTCTCTTCCCTCCCGTCTGCTTTCCTTCCCTCTCCCTCTTTCTCCCTCCTTTCTTTCCTTTTCCCTTCAACCTCCTCTCATCCCCTCCACCTCTCTCTCAGTTCTCTCGCGTCCATCCATTCTGTCTAAGTCATCCTTTCTTTCTTTCTCTTCTTCCTTCTTCCCTATTTCCTTCCCTCCCTTTTACCTTCTCTTTCACTATCTACCTCCTTCTACCGTGTGCCAATCTACCCCATTAATTCGCTCCCTCTCCCCTCTCTCTCCCTTCCAATTTCCTCTCCCTTTAATTCCCTCCGTCTCTTCTTTCCTACCTCATTCTCTTCAATCGCGAGCTTCAACCTCTCTCTCTCTCTGTTCGATCCTCTCTAACCTCCTCCTCCTCCTCTCCTCGACCTATATACTGCACATCAATAAGGCTGCCTTGGTTTGCTTTCTTTGTACTCACCTTCCTACCTGCATTCCTCCCTTAAAATGCTTTCATTCCTCTCCACCCTTTCCAACCTCTCTTTCTCCCACCCCGTCTCTTCCTTCATTCTTTCCTTCCTTCCTTCCCCCTTCCCTCTGACCATTAAGCATTCCTTCCTGTTTCTCTCCATCCTCCCAACCTCTGCCTTCCTGTGTCCTTATTTCACTGTTTCTCTCTAAACTCGATGTGCCTGTCTGCCTCCCTGCCTTCCTGTCTGCCTGCTTGCCTGCCTTCCTGTCTGCCTGCTTGCCTTCCTTCCTGTCTGCCTGCTTGTCTTCCTCTCTTCCTCCACCTGGGTTCCACTTGGCCCACTGTTCACGGTATTGTTGAATTTCTCTCTCTCTCTCTCTCTCTCTCTCTCTCTTTATTCTTTCTTCCTTATTCTCTCTTTCTTCTTAGACTTCCTCTTCACCCCACCCTCTCCACTCTTCTTCAAGTCTCATTCATTTCACACAATTTTTCTTCCGTCTCTTGACACCTCGCTCTTCTTTCTTCATCTTGACTTAGTTTCTTACAGTGTTGCTACTTTCATTTTATAGTTTCTCATTCTTTTTCTCTCGTTTATTATTCTTTTTCTCTGTCCACCTTTTTATCAATTAATCTCTTTCTCCTTACTTCATTCCTTCTTTCTTATCATTACTTTCTTCCTTTACTTTCTCACTTCCTTCTCACCCATTCCTTTGATTACATCCTTCGTAGGCTCTGTCCTTCACTTTGTTTATCTCTCCCTTCTGACAACCGTATTATATAATCTTTATCTTTCTTGTGGTCCTTCCCCTTTCTCACTTCTGTCTAGTCTTTTCTCTTCATTTTACTCGTATCTTTGGTTATATCAGATCTTTACCGTCATATCTACTCATCTCTTCCTCCTCATTTCTCCTTTATATTTTCCAATCATCACAGTTCGTAGTCATTCTTCTTCAACACTTTCCTTTCTCTGTCTTTCGCTTGATTTTATCTTTCGCTGTCTCTCCCCACCTTTTTATCTAATTAACTCTTATCATTTCCCCACCTTTTTTTCTACCCACGATTTTCCTTTTCCTGTATTTTTTTCTTTCCATTTAATCCTTCGTTCTCTCTCCATCTACCAACTACCTCTATTCCCCGCATTCTTTTCATCGCTTTTTTTCTGTTCCTTTTCACCTCACTTCCTCCTTTCATCCACTGCTTTTCTGCCATCACACTTTTATTCCTGTTTGCTTTCTCTCTCTTCTCTATGTCATTAATCCCTACATCTCCCCTCCCTCCCTTCTTCCCGCTTCTTTTCTCCTCTTCCTTTTCTAGCGGGGTAAATAATTTTTCCCTCTTTTCTCTCTCCTTATTCTCTGTATCTCTCTGCTTCCATGTAATCCTTCGTACTCTCTCTCCTTCATCTATATATTATTGTTATATAGCAGTTTCCTTTTTGTCCCCTTTTCACTACGTTTCCTTCTGACATGCTCTCTCTCTCTCTCTCTCTCTCTCTCTCTCTCTCTCTCTCTCTCCTTTTTCTCACCCATGTCTCTTTATTCACTATCATTAACCCTTCACTAGAGCCCCATTCAAAAATTTTATAAAATCAACCGCTATCATCAAAACACAGTAAGCGTAAATATAATCAAACCTAATACTTTATTGGGAGGCGGTGGACGAGTCGGCAGAGGGATGGCCTGCAATCACGAAGGACGCGGGTTCAAATCCGGTTAGGACAGGGAACAGTTAAAGAACCCGAAATTCGTTACTAGCAAAATTTATTGATTTACCGTAAGACTCGCCGACATGTAAGAACATCCCCACTAATACCAATACCCCAGTTCTGTATGAGACAACCAAACCATGTATTCAGTATGGACCGTGGGTGTTAGTGCTAAGTAGTGGTGTGTGGAGGTGTACTGTACGTAGGAGGACTGCTGGGTCCCAGGAAGTCGGGTCGTGAAATTTATGCCCACAGTCGGATATACTGTATTTGAAAAAAAAAAAAAAAAAATGTCAACATTCATTAAAATCCATCCGGAAAATTAGAAATTTAAATACAGACGCAGATAGACATTCAGATATACATAGACAGACAGACAGACAGACAGACGACAGACATCTCAAATCTAAATACTGACTTCACACTGGTCAGCTCTACCTGCAAGTCAAGTTTCATTAAAATCTATCCTGTAGAAAAGGAGTTTAATGACAGACAGACGATGAATATCTAAAATCTAATTATCGACTCCCACTCCCACTGGTCAAGTTGTACTAAGAATCATCCAGTATTTAGAGGAGTATTATGACTGACAGACGACATACAAACTGAATCTCCGTATGCTGTACGATGCTAGATTTCTCACTTCGTCCGCAGGGTTCAGAAAACATGGGAAAAATTCATAGAGAAATTTTGTTTTTATACGGGGGGTGAGGGTAAGTTTATTCCTTTAGCTTAAGACTTCTCGCAGTTAAAGAAAACCGTCTGATATACCAAGAACATAATACGTAAATTCAACCACTTCAGTGAAAGTGTTTGGGAGAGAGACTTTGAACATTTGAGCTGGGCTGTGATTCTCTCCGTTGAATAAAACCGTCCGTGGGTAACATGAATAAAATACCGAATAACAAGATGGCAGACAATTTGTAACCCCTTCAGTAAAACCATTCCCAAAGGTATATAAAATAGTCTATATGCAGAAATAAAACACAAAAAGGAGCCGATATGCTAGTACTGGGAGTTTTATTATTTTCTCTCTGCTTCCCTCTCCCTCCCTCCCTCCGTTTTCTTATCCCATTTTCTTTTCTCCTGGGGCAGACATTTTTTCAGCAGTGTTTAATTTCTTCCCGGGGTTCGCTTTCTTCCCGGAACCTAATTTCTTCCCACTGCTTTATTTTAGGGTTTGGTTTATTTCAGATACTTTCATTTCTTGCACACGGTTATTCATTCCTCCTCGGGGACAGGGGAGAGAGATTACAAGATAACATATTTCCTCGATGCCGTAAAAAGGGGCTAAGAGGGTGGGTGGGTATGTGAGTGAGTACGGAAGGGGGAAAATGAGTGAGTGTGTGAGGGTGGGAGTGACTGGGTGGATGGGTATGTGGGTGTGGGAGGGAATGAATGAATGAGTCGTTGGGTGAATGAGTGAGAGTTACTGAGTGTGTGACTGGGGATTACGAAGAGCAAGAACGACGTCTACTAACTTCCTTCTTTGTACTGGTTCAAAATCCGTTGTTTCTTCTCCCTTCTTTGTGGAAACTACTGTATTGGTCATATTTAAGAACGCAAAACAGTAATCGAGCCCCTTTTTGAAGACAATTAAAAAAATAATAAATGGAAGGATACGAGATGATTTGACTGCAATCTACCTTTTTGGGGTCACACTACCTCACTTTCACTTATTCAACGCTAATACCCACCGTCCATGTTAAATTTAAATATTAAATACTGTATTCTAGGGCTGTCTAATTCAGGAGCAATGAGATGGTATTAGCAGGGGTGTGTTTATGTCACGCCGATGTATCTTTTGGATGATCCTCAACTCTGTTTTAGCAAAATTAAAATAATCAAAATCTTCTTGCCCCAGTCAGGAATTAAACTAGCGTCCCATGAGACAACAGATCGCCTCTCCAACCATCCGACCACCATATAACGAACCAGCAACTAGGTAAAAAGGTAAGACATCTCAGTTACTCTGTACCTCTTTACTAAGGTCACAAACTGGGGCTCTACCTTCCTTTCTCGAAGTCCGTTTTACTTACACACCGTGAATCTTCGTTTCATTGGTTCATATTTTTTTTTTTTTTTTTTTTTTTTTTTTGAGCGAATTCATTCTTCTCGAGATTTAATTTTTACACTGGGCTTACAATATTCCCGGGGCTGAAAATCTGCCCCACACAGAACAGATCATACTTCCAGAAATTCTCGTTAAAAATCACGACCTCCAAGAAAAGCAAGGCAGTATTCCTCATCTTTATTATTATTACAGTATTATTATTATTATTATTATTATTATTATCATTACTGAAGGATACGAGGTAATTGTTTATACTCTTTTTTTGTTATCCTCCTCATAAGACCACAATACATTTCTCTCTCTCTCTCTCTCTCTCTCTCTCTCTCTCACCGTAAAAATCCAGGGCGTCCAAGCAAAAACCAGCAATTTCCGCGTCACCATTATTAATTTGCACTAGGACGCCAGGCAATTGTTTATGTTCCGTTTTTGCTGCAACTTGCACGGGCCAATCACTTTCTTTCCTCGATTATCATTTTTGACGAGAGAGGGAAAACTGCGCGCTATTTATCTCGATTTTTCTTTTTTACTGGGGAGGGAGAGAAGATATTAATGTCCTCGTCCACCTCTCTGTCTCGGTCTCTGTCTGTCTGTCTCTGTCTGTCTGTCTGTCTGTCTGTCTGTCTCTCTCAACAATGATTTTTGCCTCATATATCAGGGGCTTTTGACTTGGGATAAATTTACTCGGAACGGGTATCAAGTGCATAATCAATCAGTCAATCAATCTATCTATCTATCATCGAATTTATCTACTTGTTTATTTATTACCCTTCACGAGCGTAGGAGACAGGGGTAGTGCAATTCAGAGCAGACATTTTAACTGGGAATGATAAATCGCTCTCCCCTGAGTGGCATTATGTGCGTACTAAACCTCAATCACTCCTTCGATGTAAACCTGATGGATCACGCGAGACTTGGAGCGGCTTAACCCACTAGACCACCATGCATCCATTTGACTATATGTTATGGTTACCACCCAGCATGATTATCATACATTATAAGAAACCATTTTGGCTGGTCAATCAGTTCAGAATCATGTGAAATAACTAATGAAACACAAACAAAGACAAAGAAAAAAAATCTAAGTTCACAGTATTGTATTATTCAGTTCTTTAATAAAAATCATGTTTCGTTTCCCGTAATTTAGGATATTTCAATTTTTCTTTTCTTTTATACCGATTAGCGTACCTGTTTCGAAAAAGATTTGTATGACTTACGTTTGCTGTCGAGACCATGCTTATTGGGGTAGTCCGACCAACAAAGGTTTAGAACATCGGCTTTATATACCTAAAGTCTCTCTCTCTCTCTCTCTCTCTCTCTCTCTCTCTGACCACTAGTGCAGGGAATTACATGTCAATGTGTGAGTGAGGAGTGCTGAGAGAGGGTGGAAGGAAGGAGGAAAGGAAGGAAGGGAGGAAAGCAGAGGAAGGAAGGAAGAAACGAAGGAAGCGAAGGAGGAAGGGAGGGGAGGGAGATCGCGAGAAGGAAGAAAGGATGAGGAAGGAAAGAATGTAAGAGGGGCAGAGAAGGGCTCAGATGGAGAGGATAGGGAATATTTCATGTAGTTGACGTCTTCCTTTGTTATAAGAAAGGAAGAAAAAATAAGAAAAGGAAAAGAAGAAGGAGTAAAGGAAGAACAAGCCATGGAGGGAAGGACGAGAGAGTTAAAAATGAAAGAATGATGTGACGGAGAGGGAGAGAAATATATACTAAAAGGGAAGGAAGGAAGGAAGGACGGAAGGGGAAGGAAGGAAGGACGGAAGGAGAAGGAAGGACGGACGGAAGAGGAAGGAAGGATGGAAACAAGGTAGGAAAGGATGGAAGGAAGGAAGGAAGGAAGAAGGAAGGAAGGGAGGGAGGGAGGGAGGGAGGGAGGGAAGGAAGGGTGGGAGAAAACATGTGAAGAGAAAGAAGGAAGGACGGAAAGGAAGGGTGAAGGCAGGACAGGAGAGAATACGAGAACAGAACGGAGGGGGGTAGGAAAGGAGAGGGGGGAGGGGAAGGATAACAGCATGAGAGGAAAGAAAGGACAAGGAAGGAGGGAAGGAAGGAAGAAAGGAAGGAAGGAAGGAAGAAGGGAAGGAAGGAAGGAAGAAGGGAAGGAAGGAAGGAAGAAGGGAAGGAAGAAGGGAAGGAAGGAGGGAGGAGCGCAGTTGGTGCAGGGAAATTAAGTAATGGAGCAGATATAAAGCTCACCTGTAATTAACAACATTCACTTACCTTAATGAATGCGCTTAACCTCTTCAGTTCAAGGGTGCAATCTGTATGGTTTTTCTGCAACTTCCCGATGACCATATATATTTTTGGATGCGTGTCGTAAAAGGCGACTAAAAGGGGCAGGGTGAGGGGACTAGGGACCCCCTCCTCTGTTTTTTAGTTCCTAAAAAGAGACAGGCCAGAGAAAGGGATGGGGGATGGAGTTATCCCCGTACCCTGAAGATTGGGTCTATGAATGTGCGTGGATGTAGTACGATTGAGGCTAAAAGGGAGGAGATTGGGAGAATGTTTGTGAGAAGAAAGTTGGATGTGTTAGCTTTGAGTGAAACGAAGATGAAAGGGAAGGGTGAGTCTATGTTTGGAAGTGTGAATGGAAGATTGTCAGGTGTTGATAGAGGAAGGGCAAGAGAAGGTGTGGCCTTATTAGTGAGTCCGGAAGTACAGCAGTGTGTGATTGAATGGAAGGAGGTGTCATCGAGACTGATGTGGGTGAAAGCGAATTTTGAACGTGAGTTGTGGGTGTTTCTGATTGCATATGGGCCTGGTAGTGAAAGGGATGAAGAAGAGAGGGAGTCTTTCTGGAATGATGTTGATGAGTGTCTGCAGAGTTTTGGAGCGAATGTGAATGTGGTAATGATGGGAGATCTGAATGCTAGAGTGGGAAATGTAGCAGTTGAAGGTGTAGACGGTATGCATGGTGTGCCTGGAAGAAATGAAAATGGGGAGCGAATGATAGCGATGAGTGTTGAGCGAGACACGGTGATTGGAAATACGCTGTTTGAGAAAGAAAGATATTTATAAGTATACATGGGTGAGACAGGAGGGTGGAAGGGTTGTTGATAGAGCTTTGATGGACTATGTGGTTGTGTCTAGGAATGTAATAGGAAGATTGTTGGATGTGAGAGTTCTGAGAGGGGAGGGTGGAGGTATGTCTGACCACTACCTGGTGGAGGGAAAGTTAAGAGTAGGTAAGAGATGGGTGAGAGCTTGGAGGGTTAGGTGTGGCAGGGAGGTTTTGAAAGTGAGTGAGTTGGATAAAAGAGAGAAAAAGATAGAGTATCAGGAGAAATTGAAAGATGAGTGGAACGCAGTGAAAGATCGGGAAAATGGCAGTGTGGAGGAGGAATGGCAGTTATTTAAGAGTGCTGTGGTGGGGCATGCAGAAGAGGTGTGTGGTGTGAGACGTGTGGGTGGTGGTGTAAGAAAAGGAAGTGAATGGTGGTGCGAGGAAGTAAGTATGGCTGTGGCTGAGAAGAGACGTGCATATGAAGTGTGGCTGCAGAGGAAGGATGAGATGTCATATGAGAGGTATAAGGAAAAGAGGAATAAGGCGAGAAGGGCTGTGCGTGATGCTAAAGTGGCAGCAGATGAGAGGTGGGGTAGGCGGCTGACAGAGAATTTTCAACAGAATAAGAAAATGTTTTGGAGGGAGGTGAAAAGGGTTCGAAAGGGAGAGTCTGGGAAGGAAGAACGAATAAAAGCAGAGGATGGAAGGATGTTAATTGAGATAGATACAGTAAGGAAGAGATGGGCAGAGTATTTTGAAAGATTGTTAAACGCACAGGAGGAAAGGGTGGCTGAGCTTGTGGTGGATGGAAGGGTGCAAGGACTAAATGTGTTGGGAGAGTTGAATGATTCTTTGATCACGAAGGAGGAAGTGCAGAAGGCAGTAAAGGAGATGAAAACAGGGAAAGCTGCAGGTATGGATGGGTGTGCTGTGGAATGCCTGAAGGGTGGTGGAGTGACTATTGTTGACTGGTTAGTAAGATTGTTGAATGTGTGCTTTGTGAAAGGTATGGTGCCAGTTGACTGGGCAAGTGCTTGTGTGGTCCCATTGTATAAAGGCAAGGGTGATAAGTATGAATGTACTAGCTTTAGGGGTATAAGTCTGTTGAGTGTTGTAGGTAAGGTGTATGGTAGAGTGTTAATTATGAGAGTTAGAGAGGGTACAGAGGGAGTGATTGGTGATGAGCAGTGTGGCTTTAGGAGAGGGAGGGGATGCGTGGATCAGGTGTTTGCGGTGAGACAAGTGTGTGAAAAGTATTTAGCGAAAGGCAAGGATGTGTTTTGGGCATTTATGGATTTAGAGAAAGTGTATGATAGAATTGATAGGGAGGCTTTGTGGACTGTTTTAAGATTGTATGGACTTGATGGTAGGTTATTAAAAGGGGTGAAAAGTTTTTATGTAAATAGTAGAGCGTGTGTAAGAGTGGGAAATGCTGTGAGTGATTGGTTTCCTGTGAGAGTGGGGCTGCGACAGGGATGTGTGGTGTCGCCTTGGTTGTTTAATATTTACATGGATGGTGTTGTAAGGGAGGTGAATGAAAGAGTTTTAGGTGGAGGTTTGAGTCTGGTGAATGTTGATGGTGGAGAGTGGAATCTGAAGCAGCTGCTGTTTGCAGATGATACTGCACTGGTGGCTGATTCAGAGGAGAGATTGAGACAGTTGGTAGAGGAGTTTGGAAGGGTGTGTGAAAGGAGGAAATTGAAAGTAAATGAGAATAAGAGTAAAGTGATGAAGTGTACGAGGTTGGTAGATGGTAAGGGGATGAATATAGTTTTGAATGGCGAGTTGCTTGAGGAGGTAGAGTGTTTTAAATATCTAGGGTCACATGTTGCTGTGGATGGAAGAATAGATGCAGAAGTGAAGTTTAGAATAAATGAAGTAGGAAAGGTGCTGGGAGGAATGAAAAAAGTGTTTAGATGTCATTCGCTTAGAATGGATGTAAAGAGAAGGCTGTATGAGGGTGTTGTGGTACCGACTGCATTGTATGGGGCTGAAACATGGAATATGGGTGTAGCAGAGAGGAAAAGTTTGAATGTAATGGAGATGAGGTGTCTGAGGAGTATGTGTGGAGTGACGCGTATGGATCGAGTGCGGAATGATGAAGTGCGAAGGAGAACTGGAGTTGTTCGGGAGATGGCTGGTAGAGTTGAGCAGAGGGTGTTGCGATGGTTTGGGCATATGGAGAGAATGGATAATGAGCAATTGGTGAAAAAGAGAACTAGATCTGATGTGAGAGGTGTAAGGCTGAGAGGAAGATCACGAATAGGATGGATGGACAGTGTGAAGAGAGCGCTGGATGCGAGAGGGATGTCTGTTGAGCAAGGAAGAGTGGCTGTGCGTGACAGAAATGGGTGGAGAGAAATTGTGAATGAATAAGTGATGACGCAGCCCTGAGGGGATATTCTCCCACATTTTATTCTGATCAGCTATTTCAGGTCAGGTGCGGGTAAGGGGATGAGTCTGTTATGATGTGGCAGGGGTAAACCAGCTCTGCTGTCGGGCCCTGCTGTGGATGTCACTGATTGCATTGCACAGTTGACCCTTGTGCAGTGAGGATCTGTCCGTTCTCTCCTTTGGGGCTAAGATGCGAATGAATGTGTTTGAATGGATGAGTAAATGGGGAGTGTGTCGTCCTGTCTCGGCTACCTCCCTTTCCTTGGGGGAAGCAGCCTAGGTATAAAGATAGAAAGATGTACAATTCTAACTCGAGGGCTTGAACACAAAAAAATATTAACCCCTTCACAAATAATGGGTCTTTTAAACTGAAGAAATTAATGTAACGTTACCAGTAAAAATGTGAAAGAGATATTCTCGGGCTGAATGAGTTAATGACTACCCTCAATTTAATTACTAGGTGATCACATTCTCTTTAGTACCATCGCCATCAATAATAACAATAACAATAATAATAATTATAATCTATCTATCTATCTATTGCCAGACGCCTCAATCCCGTTTGGGGTGGCCACAAACAAATCGCCTCCAAGTCGCCCTGTCCCCCGCCATTTCACCGCCCTGCTCCCAACTCACATCCCCCCCTCTCATATACCTCTCCACCCCATCCCTCCATCTCATCCTCGGCCTCCCCCTCCCTCTTCCCCCCTCCACCTCACTCACATACACTCTCTTCGTCAGTCTTTCACACTTCATCCTATCCACATGGCCAAACCACCTCAGTGTGTTCCTCATAACGCTTCCTATCACATCCACATCCACACCACAACGCTCCTTTATATCCTCATTCGTCAGCCTGTCTCTCCATGTGACTCCACAGGCTCCTCTTAAATAACTAATTTCCACTGCTCTCACTCTTGACTTGTGTCCTTCCAACAACGTCCAAGCTTCACTTCCGTACGTTAGAGTTAGTATCACTATACTGTCATGTAGTAACTTTTTCACTTTCATGCTCACTTCCCTGTTTCTTATCACTGCTTTCAAAGAACCAGCAACCTTTCTTCCCTGCTGTACCCTTTCACGCACTTCACCCTCCAAACCTCCATCCTTACTCATCACACTACCCAAGTACTTAAATGTACTCACATTTTCCAATTCCTCACCATCCAACCTCGCTGTACATTCACTGACTTCACCTCTCTCAAAGACCACCACTTTACTCTTCCCTACATTCACCTTTAGATTCCGTTTCTTACACACTCTCCCAAACTCATCCACCAAGCCTTGCAGCTCCCCTTCGTCTTCACTCAACAACACAGTATCATCTGCAAACAACAGTACAGGGAGTTTCCAAACACTATCCTCTCTCACCAGGGCCACTCCAACATCCACTACCCTACCTTGTACCTCTTTTATTACCCCATCCATGTACAGATTGAACAACCATGGAGACATGACACATCCCTGTTTCAACCCAACTTTCAAAGAGAAAAATTCACTTAGTTCACCATCCACACGCACTGCAGCCTTCGCACCATCATACATACTCTTCACAGCATTCAACAACTTCCCATCTACTCCATATATTCTTAACACTTTCCACAATCCTTGTCTATCCACCCTGTCATATGCTTTCTCCAAATCCATGAAAGCCGCATACAACTTCTCTCCCTTCTCTAGAAACTTTTCCAATAAAGATCTAAGAATGAATATCTGATCTACACAACCTCTTCCCTTCCTAAAGCCTCCCTGTTCTTCTCCAACTAATTTCTCTGTTCTTTCTCTAACTCCGTCAATAAGTATCCTACCATACACTTTTCCTATTATACTAAGAAGACAAATGCCCCTATGATTACCATACACTTCTTTTTCCACTTTTCCTTTGTACAAGGGAATACTTATACCTGACTTCCAATCCTCCGGGACTCTACCTTCCTCCCAGGCCAATCTGCACATCTTCCACATCCATTCTGCTACTATCTCTCCCCCATGCTTCAGCATTTCACCACACACTCCATCAATTCCTGGGGCTTTCCCCGATTTAACTTTCTTCATTGCTTCCACAACTTCTATCCTACTGATTTCTTCCTGTCTTCTCACCTCCCTCCTTCTCCCAGCCATTCCCCAGCCACTTATACTCGCATTACTTCCATCCTCTATGTTCAACAATTCCTTAAAGTGTTCTCTCCATCTGCTCACTTTTTCTCCCTTCTCCACTAGTAATCAACCATTTTTATCTTTCACTCCCCTGCTAACTTCACTTCCACCCTGTCTTACTCTTTTCACCTCTTTCCAGAACATTTTCTTACAGTCCCACCACTTTACACTCAAATTCCTTCTAAATTCCTCATCCACTCTCTTCTTACTCTCTCTTACTAATCTTTTCACCTCTCTCTTTCTTTCTACATATAACTCTCTCTTCCGCCTCTCAACTTCTTCCACGCCCCTATTTCTCATCCATTCATTGTATGCTTTCTTCTTTTGTGCCACAGCCTGTCTCACCTCTTCAGTCCACCACGCTGTTCCTTGCACCCCCTTCCGTCTTCTCTTCCTTCCACACACCACATCACATGCTGCACATGTTTCTTCCGTAAATATCCTACACACACCTTCCACGTCTCCCATCTGCTCCAATTCATATTTGCCCAATCGTTCCTCCACTTCTCTCTTATACTCTGCCTTTTTCTCATCCTCTTGTAACCTTTCCACTCTCCTTGCAACTACTCCTTCCTCTCGTCTTTCCCTTCTTCTATTCCTCCATCTTACTTGAATTCTAATTCTGGCCACCACCAAGTAGTGGTCAGAAAGTCCACTCCCCCAACCTCTATGTGCTCTTGCATCCATTACACATCTTCGCATCCTTTCATCCACACACACATAATCAATCATTGCCTTCCTTTCATTCAGTTCACCACCCACCCTTCTCATCACTCGCCATGTATACCTGTGGATCATTTTATGTCTGAAGAGGGTATTGGCTATCACCAACCCCCTCCCAGCACAAATGTCCACTAACGCACTCCCATTCTCATCTATCTCAGCATGCACACCCCACTCACCAACTATTCCATCCACCTTCACATTCCCAACTTTACCATTCATATCACCAATCAAAAACACTCTCTCATTCCTTCCAAACTTTTCCATGCACACTTCTACATTTGTCCAGAACTCTTCTCTCACTCTTCTAGCACGATCTTGCGTTGGCGCATACACACACACAATCGCCCACATTTGTATTCCAACTTTCAACTTTACCCACACAATCCATGACCCAACTGATCCATACTGTCTTATGCTCTTCTTCCATCTTTTACTCACAACTATACATACTCCTTCCTTTGTCCTCTCATTCTCACCTACTCCTGCACATATACCCCATCCATACTCCCATTCTCTCACACTTTCTCCTCTCCATTTTGTTTCAGTTATTCCACATACATCCACTTTCGCACCCTCAAGCACCTGGACAATCTCTCTCTCTTTCACCTCATCATTCGCTCCCCTTACATTCCACGTTCCGATAACCATGTCCTTTGTCCGGTCCTTGGTCGTCATCGTTTGGTCAGTCCTTGTCCGAGGCTTATTGTTTGTTTTTTTAGTTAGTTGTTTTCCGGGGAGGGGCACTAACCCTCCGCCATATAATAATAATATTAATAATAATATTAATAATAATAATAGTAATAATAATAAAGTTGCTTCCATCTTCTTACTATTGAAAGGTAAAAAGGGAGTGAATCTATCCACTGATCCACGCTGCTTTCTAATAATTCTCTCTTCACTACTTTCCGATCACGCGAATTAGGAAAATAATAAAAAGCGAACAAAAGACCGCGAATTCTTACACGCGAAGTTGTGGTCTGGACACGCACGCAAATGAATATATAATACAGACATATATGCTTACACACATGAACGTACAAGCCTAAGGTATTCACACATTCCGTTATACAAACATACAACTTCCCCCTAACTCTCTCTCTCTCTCTCTCTCTCTCTCACACACACACACACACACACACACACACACACACACACACACACACACAGGCCCTAAGAGATCACAGGGTTCAGACAAAAGAAGTACGTGTTAAAACCCCTCATAAAAACATAATAGGAAGAAAATTGCCTTTTTCTCGCTCCCTCCATCTACCCCTCTCCTATCTACTCCCCCCTCTCCCTCCATCTACCCCTTTCCTATCCACTCCCGTCTCTCCCTCCCTCCATCTACCCCTTTCCTATCCACTCCCGTCTCTCCCTCCCTCCACCTACCCCTTTCCTATCAATACCCCCTCTCCCTCCCTCCATCTACCTCTTTCCTATCCACTCCCCCCTCTCCCTCCCTCCATCTACCCCTTTCCTATCCACTCCCCTCTCTCCCTGCCTCCATCTACCCCTTTCCTATCTAATCCCCCCTCTCCCTGCCTCCATCTACCCCTTTCCTATCCACTCCCCCCTCTCCCTCCCTCCATCTACCCCTTTCCTATCTACTTCCCCCTTTCCTTCCCTCCATCTACCCCTTTCCTATCTACTTCCCTAACTCTACTGTACTCCCTCACTTCCTCGATTTATCTACTCCTCCATCCTCCTCATCCTCTTCAATCCTTTCTACCTAACACATCTTCCTCCTCCTCCGAAGCTACTTTTCCCTATCCCCTCCTCCATCTCTCTCTCTCTCTCTCTCTCTCTCTACCTCACTCACACACGCCACACCTCTAATGATGTGTGGAAGCAAGAACGGCAGAGAGGGTAAATGTGGTGGTGGTGATGGGGAGGTATGGTGATGGTGAAAGGAGGTATGGTGGTGGAGAACAGAGGTATGGTGGTGATGAAAGAAGGTATAGTGGTGGAGAAGGGAGGTATGGTGGTGGAGAAGGGAGGTATGGTGGTGGAGAAGGGAATGAAGCTGGTGGAGAAGGGAAGTATGGTGGTGGTGAAGGGAAGTATGGTGGTGGAGAAGGGAAGTATGGTGGTGGTGAAGGGAAGTATGGTGGTGGAGAAGGGAAGTACTGTATGCTGGTGAAGAACGGAAGTATGCTGGTGAAGGGAGGTATGGAGATGAAGGGAGCTATGGTGGTGAAGGGAGCTATGGTGGTGGTGAAGGGAACTATGGTGATAGTGAAGGGAAGTATGGTGGTGGAGAAGGGAGGTATGGAGGTGGAGAAGGGAAGTAAGTGATGGAGAAGGCAGACATAATGTAGAGGATCGAAGAAAGGCGGGGGGAGATGGAGGAACGAGAAGGAATGGTGGAGGGACAAGGAGGAATGGTGGTGGAACGAGGAGGAATGGTGGAGGAACGAGGAGGAATGGTGGAGGAACGAGAAGGAATGGTGGAGGGACAAGGAGGAATGGTGGTGGAGCGAGGAGGAATGGTGGAGGAAACGGAGGGACAGTGGAGAACGGAGGAACGTGAGACACACAAATGGAATGGTAGAGAGGAATAAAGGAATGATATAACTGGTGAACGAAGGAACAGAGACGTGAATGAAACGAGCCGAAAAAAAAAAGAACGGTGTGTGTGTGTGTGTGTGTGTGTGTGTGTGTGTGTGTGTGTGTGTGTGTGTGTGTGTGTGTGAGAGAGAGAGAGAGAGAGAGAGAGAGAGAGAGAGAGAATCTAAATAATTTCAAAAGCGTAATTCAGAGCTTCAGTACCTTGGAAAATTCTCTCTCTCTCTCTCTCTCTCTCTCTCTCTCTCTCTCTCTCACACACACACACACACACACACACACACACTCAAAGGCTGTATTTTAATCTTGCTTCCTGGTACAACGTGGCACAAAAACCCTCGCTAAGAATAACAATTATTTATTTATTCATATACACACTCTTGTCTGGGGCGAGCGAGTTTATATTCTAGACGTGGATATCTGAAGTTTATATATGTACACAAACTGGCATAACGACCAGCACCCTTTTTATATATAAGAACTGAACGAGGTGTGAACATAACAAAAAACGTTTAAAAGTAAAAAAAAACTCCACCAGCTGTCACGTAAGGTTAATAACAATACATAGTCAGGTTCAAGTGCAGGAGAAAAAAAATGCATGGGTTAAAGCGTAAATAATATCGGGCCCAAACTGGTTTAAATCCGAGGAGTGGCTATGTTTTTTTTGTTTTTTTAACTTGCTTTTATATTGCCACTCGGGGGTTGCGCCTGGTCACTCGCCTTAACCACTTCATCCTAATGACGTATTTTGTCTTATTCTTGCTGCCTCCAGACGATAATATCCAGACTGGGAATTCGTTTAAGTAATGAATGTAAATACGCGGAGAGGTAAGGATGTGAAAGCGTGTCTCGTGGGAGTATGTGTCCTTACTAAATCGAGGCAGAAACTCTTGAAGGCCGCTCTCTCAAGGCCATCCCCTCACAGGCCACGGCGTCAGGCAATAAGTAAGTTGAAAGATGGGGAGTGAGATATATCCCCCATTCAGTGCGACGACGTCTTCTTGCATTTTCCCCAAATGGTTCTATGCATGTTCAATTCTGTTCAACCTAGGACAGCCTCTCGTTGTGAAGGGGATTATAAAGACGACTCATTTCCTCCAGTTTAACAAGTCTCTCATTACCTGAAGAAAAGTTAGTCAGGAGAGAGAGAGAGAGAGAGAGAGAGAGAGAGAGAGAGAGAGAGAGAGTGAGTTACATAGATACACAGACCACACAGACCTTACGGTCCCTACGAGGTGGTCCGGCCTTAATCCTAATATAGTGCATAGGAGCAGGAGAAAAGGATAGCACAGCAGAAGGCTCTCTCCCCCACCCTCCAGACCCTCCGGCATTTGCCGTACAGGAAACAAGAGAGGAAGTAATACCTTGCAGGAATGAAAAACCTGAAGGAATTTTATAGGATCGGCAGAAAGTAGAATAATATGGAAAAGGAAAATTTGGGCATACAGCCACATACTTACTCTATACATGCATTTTTTTTTTTTTTTTTTAATCAGAAGATGAACAGAATGTTTATCTATGATATATATTCTAGAATATTGTCTGTGTCTAATAGACACATGAATGCAGACGCGAATATGCAAATTGCTCCATCCTAACTAAACGATACCAATTGCGTCGAGATACATGTCCAGTCTCTTTTTAAACATATTTATGGTACCACTCTCAACCACATTCCCAGGGAGTTTATTCCATTCGCTTACAACAGAGTAAGTGAAGAAGTTTTTGGTTGTATCAAGATTAGCCCTTCTTGCTTGCAACTTCATACCATTTCCTCGAGTTACAGTCTCGGTAATTACTGTGAATAGCTTGCTTGAATCAGTATTACTAAAGCCTTTTAGAATCTTAAAGCATTCAATCAGGTGTCCCCTGAGTCTCCGTTTTCTAAGAGAGAATAGGTTTAATTCTCTGAGTCTCTCGAGGTATGGTTTGTTACTCAGGGACGGGATTAACTTGGTAGCCTTCCGCTGGACCGCTTCCAGTATTTCTATATCTTTAATTAGGTGAGGCGACCAAAATTGCACTGCAAACTCTAAGTGTGGCCTGACTATGCTTTTGTATAGGGGGATTACAATATCTTTGCTTTTATATGTAAAATGTCTTTTGATGAAGCCTAGGGTCCTGTTGGCTTTATTGGCGGCAGAGATACATTGATTTGAACATTTCAGATCGTCTGAAATTAGTACGCCTAGATCTTTAACTAGTGAGGACTTGCTAATGATTTGGCCCTTCATTTCGTAATCATACCTTTTGTTTTTCTTCCCACATTGCAGTACCTGACACTTGCTTACATTGAAGGGCATTTGCCATTTTTCTGACCAGCTGATAATTTTATTAAGGTCATTTTGAAGGCTAATTCTGTCTTCTTCAGTTAATATAGTGTTGCCGATTTTTGTGTCGTCTGCAAATTTAGAAATGAAATTGTTTAGGCCAACATCGATAGAGAGAGAGAGAGAGAGAGAGAGTACTGAATGGGCTTAATTCTAAAATAAAAATCAGTAAATGTTAGATCGCATTCTCACAGGATTAAGTGGATTTGCAGCACCTTTTCCCTGCCAGTTAATTTTTGCCCAGAGCACCTTAGCACTTTCTCGTATGCTACTTATGCAGTTTATTCCCATACTAAGCCATCTGTAAAATAAAATACTTGAATGTACAATGAAAAATAAATAGCCAAGGAGGTTGAAAAAGGCCTCATAAGAACACAAGAACACGATTCATATGCAACCCCTGACGTCACACACACACAAAAAGTATTCTCGGTATCAAGGGGGTTTCGTAGCACGACTTCTAATTAATTCTGCACATGACATTAAGTTTCGAATTATCGCCTCAATATTCTTCTGTTAGTTTTTTTTTTTACATATCAACCCTATCAGTACGAGGTCGCACTTCTTGGTTATTCATCCTATCTTCACACGATTTGATTCACCATGATTTCGGAAACTAAGAAAGGTGGATAAAGACGCCACCAACATTGCACCCAACAGCGATAAGTCCGATGATGATTAAATTCTTCAGGATATAACAAAAAATAAAATAAAACTGACGTCTTGTGTACGAATGGCTGAATATCTGCTCGTATATTATTTGCATCTTTCTCGCATCGTTTGCAGTACCAACATACCAGAGGATATTAAGGCTGCCTGCACATCAAAAGAGTCTGGTCGAGTCATTAGAGTCACATGAATGGAGTCAGAAATATTCCCTCATACAGACAACGTTAGAATGAAATATTCCCTAACATACAGAAAATGTTAGAAAGAAATATTCTTTATCAAACAGCATATAGATATGAAAAATAAATATTGGTCCTCACACTCACACAGACACAGACACACACACATACACAAAGTATTCCCCTACATACAGAAAGCCAGAAAAAAAAAAAAAATACTCCCTCTTACACACAAAGCCAAGAGAAATATTTCCTTTCACGCAGTCAAGTAAATAAATACATAAATAAAAAATGAAAATAACAATCGCCTTCGACCAATAAGAGCAGAAACATGCGAAGTTCATCAATACCTCACCAGACTCAACGCCGTCTTGACATCATATTCTCCCTCGCTAGTTACTTGAGCAGCATGTCTCCTTGCACAATCCCGCGTATGTACAGTTCCAGACATAAATACTGATTCACCTCCTCACGATAATTAACCAGGCAGTGAACAATACCATTTGAAACGAAGTAATGCCGCATCTGGAGCCGAATTAAACTTTTCTGAAGATTGCGTTAGTTTCAAAATTATTCTACTGAAAGATGGAGTGATTTTATTGCACGTTTGAAAATATGGTGCTAGTCATGAATGTGAAAAAAATCTACTATATTTCATTCACTTTAACTTGGCGCAGATTGTCAAGCTTTTGCAGCTTATTTCACGTATCTTAGTGGCAGGAAAAAGAAGAACAGTGTGGTTCTACATCCCTTTTGTACGACGATAATGCTTTTTCGTAACTTGCATCATATTTTAGTGGCAGTCTATTGTTATAACTAAGCATTTACGATTGTGGGACGGCACTTTTTGACCAAGGTAAAGTGAAAAGAGTATAGTTAACGTTCCGAATCCCATCACAAATATTTTTTAGATGCAAACTGAATCCCTGAGGAAGAAGTGTTAGGAAATCCCTTGTAAAAAAAAAAAAAAAAAAAAAAAAAAAAAAAAAAAAGGGCTACGATTCTGGCTCATCAGAGTGCTGTTATGGATTTTCTGGGCGAACCTTGCCAAAAGAGGGGAGGGCTGATAAAAAAAAGAAAAAGAAAAAATGAATGAACACAGCACGACGGTGCAGTCCAAAAGGCATATTTCCGAACTGTGGTTTAGTTAAGCATTTTCTGTTTTTCCGGGAGGGTCAAGGTCAGGCCAAGTTGGGTTAAGTAAGGTTAGGTTAGGATAGGTTGGGTTACTGTAGGTATGGTGTTACCCGGAAAAATAAAATACAACTGTCCTGCCGTGTGTGAATTATCCTAATACTCAGGGATGAGGTAAATCTAGAGTGAGAGGAATAAGGTGTGAGTGGAAAGTGGTGTGAGTGGGGTATAGTGATTGGAATGTGGTGTGAGTGGAATATACTTTTTTTTTTTTTTTTTTATGCGAGGAAGAAGGAACCAAAGGCCGTGGCCCGCAGTAACAGTTCCTTCCAAGAGAAAAACAAAATACAATAGAGAGCCAAATTCAAGATCCGATCATTTTGAGATGCCTGGACACACTGCGTTTGAAAGACTGGAGATCATAGGCAGCAGGAAATACAGACAGAGGGAGACAGTTCCAGAGCTGACCTGTTGCATAAATGAAAGACTGGGAGTAACGGTTAACTCTTGCATTAGAGAGTTGGACAGAAAAGGGATGAGAGTTTGCTGCCAGACGGGTGCTACGCGCCCGTCGTAGAGGTGGAGGAATGCAAGCAGACAGTTCAGAGGAGCAGTGACCATTAAAGTAGCGATAGAAAAGAGATAAAAATGCAACAGTGCGGCGAAGAGACAGAGGTTGAAGGGAGTCAGTAAGAGGAGGAGAGTTAATGAGACGAAAAGCCTTTGACTCCACCCTATTGAGAAGAGCTGTATGTGGGGGAGCCTCCCCACACATGAGAGAGTTGTACTCCAAACAGGGGCGGATAAAACCTCTGTATAGAGTCAACAATTGTGCAGGGGTAAAGAAAGAGCGGAGTCGGCTTAGCACACCCAATCTCTTGGAAGCAGATTTTACAAGAGATGTAATATGATCTTTCCAAGATAAGTCCTGAGTAAATGAAACCCCAAGCATGTTCAAGGATGATGCAGGATTAAGCTGAACATTATCAAACATCAATGGGTATACCTGTGGAAGATTTTGTCGGGTTGATAGGTGTAAGAACTGAGTCTTAGATGCATTAAAGACAACCATATTGTTTTTACCCCAGTCAGCGACACGAGCCAAGTCAGACATTAGGTGTGCCATAGCCTCATCCCTTGTTTCTTGAAGTAACTGTTGAGATGGGCGTTGCGGGAACCGAATGGAAAGGTGAAGGGTGGAGTCATCAGCGTATGAGTGGATAGGGTTAGATGTACAGCTTAGAAGATCATTGATGAATAAAAGGAAGAGAGTTGGTGATAGGACAGAGCCCTGAGGAACACCACTGTTGATAGATCTAGGAGAAGAACGATGGCCGTCTACAACAGCGGCTATAGAACGACCAGAAAGGAAGCTAGCGATGAAGGCACAGATAGAAGGATAGAAACCGTAGGAGGGCAGTTTGGAAATTAAAGATTTATGCCAGACTCGATCGAAAGCCTTTGAGATGTCAAGTGCAATGGCAAAGCTTTCGCCAAAGTCCCGAAAGGAGGATGACCAGGAGTCTGAAAGGTAGGTGAGAAGATCGCCAGTGGAGCGTCCCTGACGGAACCCATACTGACGATCGGAAAGAAGGTTGTGATAGGAAAGATGCCTTAAAAATTTTTCTATTAAGAATTGACTCGAAAACTTTTGAAATACAGGACGTTAAAGCAATTGGACGATAGTTGGAGGGTTGGGAGTGGTCACCCTTCTTTGGGACTGGCTTCCAGCAAGAAGGAAAGGTACAAGTTGACAGACAAAGGCGAAAGAGTTTGCCTAGGCAGGGTGTAAGCACAGAAGCACAGTTCTTGAGAACAACAGGAGGGACCCCATCAGGCCCATATGCCTTGTTAGTACTGAGGCCAGTGATGGCAGAAAATACATCAACTGAAGAAATTTTAATGTCAGCCATGAGGAAGTCAGAGGGGGGAAGTGATGGAGGAACAGCACCGGAATCGTCTAAGGTGGAATTGGAGGAGAAAGTCTGTGCGAAGAGATCTGCTTTATCAGTAGAAGAAATAGCTACAGAACCATCAGAGTAGAAAAGAGGAGGGAAGGATGACGAGGTAAAGTTGTTAGAAAGATTTTTGGCAAGGTGCCAGAAGGAGCGGGAAGAATTCGAGTTGGAGAGTTGAGAGCATTTAGTATGGATGAAATTATTTTTAGTAGAGCGAAGAACAGACTTAGCACGATTCCGGGCAGAAACGTAAAGATGATGTGATTCAGGGGTGGGTTGGCTCCGGTACCTTTTGTAGGCCCTCTCCTTGTTGCGGACAGCATTAGAACAAGCGTGATTAAACCAAGGCTTTTCTTGCGTTAGTCAAAGGATATGAGAAAGGAATGTATGCTTCCATGCCCGAGAGAATAACCTCCGTAATGCGCGAGGCACACTCAGATGGCTCCCGGCCATGGAAGCAATAATCATTCCAGGGAAAATCAAAGAAGTACTGCCTGAGGGCCTCCCAGTTCGCGGCTCCAAAATGCCACAGACGACGTTTCCCTGGAGGGTCCACAGGCCGTACTGGAGTGATAGGACAGGTTGGTAATAAGGTTGTGATCGGAGGAGCCCAACGGAGAGAAAAGATTAACAGAGTAAGCAGAAGGATTAGTTGTGAGGAAGAGGTCAAGTATGTTGGAGCTCTCTCCAAGGCGGTCAGGGATTCGGGTAGGGTGCTGTACAAGCTGCTCTAGGTCATTAAGGATAGAAAAGATGTAGGCTTGTTCACCAGGTGGATCCGTGAAAGGAGAGGAGAGCCAAAGGTGGTGGTGAACATTGAAATCTCCAAGAATGGAGATTTCAGAGAAAGGAGAAATGGACAGAATGTGTTCCATCGTAGAAGTAAGATAGTCGAAGAATTTTTGATAGTCAGTAGAATTAGGGGATAAGTAAACAGCACAGATATATTTAGTCAGAGAATGACAGGAAAGCCGAAGCCAGAGTGTGGAGAATTCAGAAGAATCAAGTTCAGGAACACGAGAGCAAGATAAGTCGTTGCGTATGTATACACAACAGCCACCTTTGGCTTTGAAATGAGTATAGAGAAAGTAGGAGGATACAGAAAAGGGTTTGCTGTCGGTTGCCTCAGACAGCTGAGTCTCCGTCAGAAAAAGAAGGTGAGGTTTAGAGGAGGAGAGGTGGTGCTCAACAGAGCGAAAGTTAGATGAAAGGCCGCGAATGTTGCAGAAATGAAGAAGAAGAGAGTCAGACAGTGGTTCCAGGCACCTCGAGTCGTCACCGGGAGAGGGGAATATGGTGTGCGTGGAATGAGGTGTGAGTGGAATGTGGTGTGAGTGGAATGTGATGTGAGTGGAATGTGATGTGAGTGGAATGTGATGTGAGTGGGATGAGATGTGAGTGGAATGTGGTGTGAGTGGAATGTGGTGTGAGTGGAATGTGGTGTGAGTGGGATGAGATGTGAGTGGAATGTGGTGTGAGTGGAATGCGTGAGTGGAATGTAGTGGCAGTGGAATGAGGTTAAAGGAGAAAGCTGCCTAATTCCGTAATGAAAACGAGGGCGTCGGATGACCTGCCTTCCCCTCTCCGGATTATGTAAATGTGGCCAAAGGTGAGCAGAACGACCCCTCACACTGTCCTGCTCTCTCTCTCTCTCTCTCTCTCTCTCCTTAAGGACGACGAAGCTCATTTAGTGACGCTGAATGTGTAGCTATTGTGGTAGAGTCAGTTTTTGTATGTGTATATGAAAGCATGTGCACGTATGTACGCACGTATGTATGTATGTACGTCAACAAAGGTAACAACAAAACAACTACTGACTGCCAGATCCGATTTGCATTAAACTTGTTACCTTTGCTGTGTGTGAGGATAAAAAGTGGTTCAATTTTGGTGCAGATTAATTGGAGTTCAAGGTCTCTGGTGAAAGAGTTTAGATGCGACGTTTCTGTGCTGACTGAACACTCACTATATTTTCTCCCCGTCACCAGACGCTTTTATTCATGTTTTGGAAGATCTCTAACGAAGTGTGAGGGAGTTAGAGGTCTTGCTATGCCATTTCCTTCACGCCTCCTCAGATCTTCCCTTCCGCTTCCTTCAGTTTCTCTTTCCCTTACCCTTAATTTCGTTTCTCCAACTCCTCCCTAAACCTTTCATTCTCTTTCTCATAGCTTGTCTTCAACCTCCTCCCTTCCTCCTCCTGCTCTTTCCTTCATTATTCTCCCTATCACCCCTCCTCAAGTTCCTTCAGCACCCTCATTTTTCCTTCTTCTCCCCTTCCTCTTTCCTCAAATTACCCTCCCCTTACCTCTTCTCCTTCCTTTCTTCATCTTCTAACACCCTCCCTTTTCCCCTCTCCTCCTCGTCCTTTTTCCTTCCTTCAACATCTTTCCTCTCCCATTTTCGTTTTTCTTTTTTTTCCCTAATCCAGCATCCTCCCTTACCCTCCTCCTCCTCCCTAAAACAAAAAACTCCCCTTTGACCATCCATTTTTTTCCATCAAAACCCTTCCTTACATCCTCCCTCACCCTTCTTTTCCTCTTCATCTCCCTCCCTTTCCCCTCCTCTAGCACCCTCCCTCCCTCCCCTCTTCCTTCTTTCCTTCCCCCACTCATCTCTCTCTCCCTCCAAGTCTCCTAGCCACATGTAAAACTTTTAAAATGAAAAGAATACGCCCGTGTTTGCATAAGTGAGTCTGGTGCTTACATTTGGCCCATCTCAAGTCCAAACACCCGCCTCCTTATGCCTTCCTCTCCCATGTTTCATCTTCCTTTTCGGTTTCCTCGGAGCGGCAACGAGAATTCAGGAGGGAGTTGTTAAAAAGGATAGGGGACTGTACATAATCTCCCCTTCCCTTCCTCCCTAGGTCCCCTCCTCTCTACTTTATCTCCCTCCCCCCCAACCCCTCCTCCACTGGGCTGACTCTCTCTCTCTCTCTCTCTCTCTCTCTCTCTCTCTGTCTCCCTAGAGCGATAGTTTCGTGGGGTGAGTGTTGTGTAAATATGCACTGTCGTTTTGTCCGCTATATTGTAAGCACTTGGTTTACATGTCTCCCTTCTTAGGACTTGAATAAATTGCCTCTTCAGTCCGGCTTATTTTATTTCATTCCTGCTATCTCCAATTTATTAAGCTAAGTGCAGACTCTTCAAACAGGAGGGAGTTAGAGCTGGCTTTAATTATCCCCTTTGACTACTACCGTCTATCCCCAAAATAAATCAATCGTCTGGAGGCTGCATGAGTAAAATCTAAAAACACATAATCGGATATACCTGATTATTGACTTGAATTTTATTACCTTCTCAGCCTGACTTTCAACTCTTCAAGTCTGTTGTGTTTATTTTTCTCTTGCTCTCTTCAGATTATTTTATTGAGTCCTTCACTCTGATGACGTGTTTTTTTATTTTTTAGATGAGGGAGCATCTGAGGAAGCAGCTCTGTCCGCCTGTCTCTCAGTAACAATTTTCGTACACGAGGCGCTTTACTCCTATAGATTTCAGTGACTTTTATTGGTCACACCACATCATACCAAAATACCTACACACACACACACACACACACACACACACACACACACACACACACACACACACACACACACACACACCAGAACAAGAGCATTAACCGAAGGGCTATGAAGCTTCCTCATCTACTACTTTTGAACTTGTCTCTTGCCAACTCCAGACAATTCTGTTCATCTTTGGGGATACTTGTCGAAATGGATGGGTTAAACATGCCTCCATCTACTCCTTTAGTACTGGAGGTGAATAAAGTAAATAAGACTATTCAGAAACTAAAAAAAAAAAAAAAAAAAAAAAAAGCCATTGGATTCAGGGGAGGAAGCCCAGAGGAGAATTTTCGCAGTGGATGGGTTAGAAACAGACTTACTTAACCCTTCCACAACCAGGTCTTTCTCCCCCTAAGCTGAGTAAAATCATCTGACGGCAGCCAGAACTAAATTAATGCGCCATCGGATTAAAGGGGATTATGTTCCTGTTTTTATTTATATTATTTATTTATTTACTGTTATTAGTTTGCTCCTTTTGTTTAGCTCGTGTGTACCATTTTCTCTCGCTTCTCGTTCGTCTATTTCTGCTTCACTTTCTTCTTTTTCTCTTTCTTTTTCTTCTTCCTCTTTCTTTCTTTCTTTCTTCTTCCTCCCTGCTTAACTTCCTTATCTTTAATTCTGTACAGCATCTTTTTATTCATTCCTTGCTTTCTTACACTTCGTTTGGTTTCAGAGATGTTTATTTGGTTTCACTATGCTTTTCGTTTCGTTCCCTACCCTATCTTTTTTCACTCTATATTACTTCTGTGTCACTTTCTCGCTTTACAAAACTCGTTCCTTTTTGTTCCTTCGCAGATAACTTTTTCCTTCTTCAATTTCTCTTATTAGGTTTACCATACGTGTTGTTTTGTTTCACTGGCTTTTTTCACTTCCATGCCTCACTTAACTCTACATTCGGTGTTACTCCTCCATTTAACTCTCTCTCTCTCTCTTTCTCTCTCTCTCTCTCTCTCTACCATAGGGATGCTTTCTGTCTCATTTCCCGTCTCATTTCCTTGCTTCGTTTGTATTTTGTGTTGTCTCGTTCACATGTCCTTGCTTTGTCCGCTAGTTCTGTTCTCTCTCTTTTTATTTTTTCATCTATTTCTTTCTGTCTTATGTTTCTTTTTCCTTCCCCTTCCCTCTTCCAATTATCTGTTTTTCCTCTCTCTCTCTCTCTCTCTCTCTCTCTCTCTCTCTCATTTTATCTGATTTATTACTCACCTAATTTTGCTTATTTCCTTGCTTCACCTGACTCAGTTTTTTTTTTTTTTTTTGCTTCACTTCTTTGCTTCACCCACAAGCTCCGTTCAATCATAAGTCTCACTTTTCTTGTTCCAGATGATTCCTTGTTGCCTCATTATTATGTTCTCTTCCTTCATCAGCCTTACTCTTTCAATTTCTTTCATTTTCTTTCTTCTCTCTCACTGCTTTGTCTGATATAATCCCCCGCGGTTCGCTCCACTGCTTCACCTCCTTCTCTTGTCTTTTTCCTTGTCTTTCTCCTCTCGTTTTTACTTTTAACTGAGGCTCCGTGATATTTTCAACTTCCCTGCCTCACATTTGGCTTCCTCTCGTCGTATTCTTCCCTCATCTGATTAGTTGTTTGCTTCGAGTCTCAAAAATTTAATAATCTTTTCATCTGATTTGTTCTGGTTCATTCCTGGCTCATCTGTATAGTTTTGTTGTCTCATTCCTGTCTCAATTTATTTACTCCCTCGTCTCACGATTTACTCTGATCAGTCGATTTGCTCTGTCTTCTCAGTCTGATCTTTGGCTCAGTCCTCATTCGTCTCTTATGATACACTCTGTTGTCTCATTCTTGTTTAATATGATTCACTCTTGTCTCATCTGATTCGCCGGTTCATTCTTGTCTCAATTGATTCACCGGTACATTCTTGTCTCATCTAATTCACAATGTTCTCATTCACATCCCAATTGACACCATTCTTATATCTGTCTCATTCACTTCACTCCCTTCTGATTTGACTTACTCCTGTCTCATCACTGCCTCATCTTCTCATTCTCTCTCTCTCTCTCTCTCTCTCTCTCTCTCTCTCCGTCTGTCTCCCAGTTGTAATGTTTCCTGTTTCCCTCTGTTGCCTCGCCTTCCGAACTCCGCCATATTTCTTACCCTCCCTCTCATTTCCGGTTTCCGTTTGGCCCTCTCAGCTTCTCCCTCTTTATCCCTCTCCCCACTACCGCTCCATTCTCTCTCTCTCTCTCTTTCTCTCTCTCTCTCATTATCACCCTTCCTCTCAACCGGCTTTACCCTCTTGCTTAATCCCTCTTCATCCTCATCTTCCCCATCCTCCATCTGTCTTCCCTCTTCCTTTTCCCTTCCCCACACTCTCTCTCTCTCTCTCTCTTTCTCTTTCTATCCTCTATCACCCTTCAGTTCCCCTTCCTTCTTCCTCATTCAACACCATACCCACCTCTCTCTCTCTCTCTCTCTCTCTCTCTCTCTCTCTCACACACACACACACACACACACACACACACACACACAATCCCCTCAACTACCCCCCGCCCCTCAATCGTTCAGAATCCCACCTTCATTCTTCCTATATTTTTCAGTAAAGTTCCTCATCTTTTTACCCTCCCCCACCTCTCCCATTCTCCTTCCCCTCCCTACTTACCCCACCCACTCTCCTCCTCACACTTCCTCCCCCTCCCCTCATTATCTCCCCTTTTTCTTCCCCACTCTCTGAGCCAAATCTCTCATCCCCGAAAGACTGTCACTGTCACCTCGAAATTCCAGTGTCAGCAAAAAACACCGCTTCATCGTTTCCTCTTTCGCTTTGTCCTCTTCTTCGCTCATTGATGTCTTTCTCTCCTCCTCCTCATCCTCTTAAGTGACGTTTCTTCTTCTTCTCTTACGTCTTCTTGATCCTTCCTTATCTCTTTCTCAAAGGTCTCGATCCTCTCTCTTCTCTACCTCTTCTCTGTTTGAGCCCATTCTAATTCCTTTTCCGTTTCCTGATATTTTCTTCTCTCTCTCATACTTTATTCCATCTCTCTTCGCATAACTATACATTTTTTTTTCCATCACTGGCCTACTCTTCTATATTCACTTTTCCTCCTTCTTAGTCTTCCGTTTCTCTTTCTTGCACTCTTTCAGCCTTCTTTTACCTTCGTGTCAATCTTGATTTGCCCTCATTTTCCTTTCCTTTCTTGATTTCAGCCAGTTTCTCTTCCTCTTCACAGGTCTTTATCCGCTGCTGTTTTCTCTTCTCTCTCTTCAGCATCTGCCACCTTCCTTCACCTTCCTCCGGAGCCGCAATCAGGTTGTGGTACACTGTTTGACTCGCGATCTACATACACCTCTCCTCAAGGCTGGACATATAAACTGCGAGCCAATTTATGTGTCCTTCCAGATACCTGCTCATGTTTACACTCTGTCTGTTCTGCTGATGGCACTCTGACACACAAAGACACAGCCAGTACAAGATGTCGACTTTACATACATCACTCTTCCTGCAGACACTCCTTCCCCATTCGTACTACGTTAGCATGGGGAAAGATTAATTGTTATAATCACTCTCCCTCCAAGTAGAAGTTTTTTTCCTGCCATGGACGTAAAATGGACTCTTATAATTACGGTAATTTCATCTTCCTACAAATCGTTATTTATTTTCATAGTTTTTCCCTCCATGATAATTCTCCTCTCATTATTTTGCTTATCCTCTTCCATCAACAATTCTTTCTCCTCCAACACTTTCCTTATCTTCTTCCTTTGTTCTTCTTCATGTTGCCCTTCCTCCCCATTCTCACCTCCTCCCTCTTGCTCTTTTTCTCGTGTTTTCTTCCTCCCCCGTCTTCCCACCTCCTTCCTTTTTCTTGTTCTGGGAATTCTTCTTCCCTCTCTTCCTTTTCCATTCGTTTTCTTCCTTATTACCATTACATTTTCCATAAAATCCCTCATATTTACTACTTCTTTTCCATTTGACCACTTTTTCTTGCTCCTTCTCCTCCACCTCTTCCTGCTTCTGCTTCTCCTCCTCATCATCATATTCATCTCTCTCTCTCTCTCTTCCTTATTTTTCTAGCTTCAAAGAACCTCATCATCATCACGACCATCATTACAGTCCCTCCCTCTCTCCCTCCCTCCTCTCTATCTCCTCTCCTCTTGACCTCTTCCGCAGTGGTAATCCATCTTGCATTTCTCACTCTCTCTCTTCTCTTCCTCTTCACTCTCTCTTCTTCGTCTTTTATCTGTCTTCTCTCCTTCCTCTTTCTGAACGTTAATCCTTCTCTCTCCCTTACTTCCTTCTTCTATCATTAGCATCATCTTCATCTATCATACTGTAATTCTGTCCTCCTCCACATCATCATCATCTTTTCCTTCTTAATTTTTCTTCCTCCTCCTCTTCTCCTCTGGTGTTTCAAGGTGAGGGAAGGAAACGAGCTCTGCACGTCGATAAACAGATAATTCCCCTTCACCACTAACCGATTTATTTACCTTCAAACTAAACGATTTATCCACCTCAAAGGGAGACAAGATTGCCGACGCCAAACCATTATCCTCCTCCTCCTCCTCTTGTTCTCATTTCTTTTCCTTTTCCTCTCCCTCTTACTTTTTCTGTCTTCCTTTTGTCCTCTTTTCTTGTCTTTTGATCATCATCGCATTTTCTTTTTTCGCTACATTTTTTTTTATTCTTAATTTTTTTTTTTCAACTCGTACAGACGGCGAAAAGAATCGTTTCTGGACTTGAAGAAACAAAGCTGCGATAATAAATAATAATAATAATAATAATAATCATAATCATAATCATCATCATCATAATAATAATAATAATCAGATATATATTCGACGATGAGGTAAATGCAGGTCTAAAATAAATGCACCTGAGCTGGAATAAACAAACGGGATTAACGAAGGTCAACAATAAACGAAGCTCAATGACAGGGTACGCTCGGAAATTAACAAAACCCGGTTAAATTAGCACAAACATGAATAAATAAAACGGGCAATACAAAGAACTCAACATAAACAAGGCAACGACTGCACCAATAAAGTTTTCGTCATCTCTTGCCTGACGCTGCATCCTGTGACGGTGGCCTCGACAAAAAACAAAGCACGCACACCAGCGAAACTGATAAACAATGCCTGACATACAAATAAGTAATAAACGAAGCTCATTTATAAACGAGACCTGTCAACGAACCTCGATAATAAAGGGGAACTGATACACACACACACACACACACACACACACACACACACACACACACACACACACACACACACACACACACACACACACACACACACTGATCAACGAAACAAGTAAACGTAATCAACTATACTCCAGACGAAATGACCAACGAAAGTAATGCCGCATTTCCTTAATGAGAGAGAGAGAGAGAGAGAGAGAGAGAGAGAGAGAGAGAGAGAGAGAGAGAGAGAGAGAGAGACCCTACAATCAACGGGGCTAGTACACGTAACCTAACTTTTTAACGGAACAACGATAAAACGAAGCCGGACGATCAGCGAAGCCTCACGCGATGCAGGGAGGTAAACACAACAGCGCGCGGCAATTCCCACGGCACAGCAGAAGGGTTGGGGAAAAAAAAAAGAAAAAAAAAAAAAAAAGAATCCTAACAAATTGGACAGTGACACGAAATTGGTGAAACATTTACCAGGCGCAGCGCGTTTTACCATCAGACTCGCTGCTAACAATTTACTGAAGGTGTGTATATATAAACCTTACCTACCTACCTTGCTAGACAATTTACATAGCTAGCAAAATTTACACAGCTGACCGCCCTTGTACGACGCTAACTTATATTTGACGTAGGTTGGCTATGAGTGAGCAAATATAAACCTTACTTACTTACCTACCTACCTACCTACTTACCTTGCCGGAAAAAATATATAGCAGACAGAATTTACTTGGCTAACCGTTCTTCCATGACGCTACCTGGATTTTGCTTCAATCGGACGTAGATTTACTGTGCCTTGATGTGTATACGTAAACTTTTCCCACCTTGCCGCACAGTTTATATAACATGCAAAAGTGACACAATTGATAGTACAAATATAATTCTATCAAAATTTTGCTCTACTAAGACGAACATGAACTATTACTTGCGGCTCAAAGTTTACCTTCAGTATTTCATATTTTGTCAGCAAATAAAAACTGTATTTCGTGAGCTTATAGTGATTTCTCGTAAATCTGACATATATAATATACTTCACGTCTTTTTGCTCGAAGTTCACCATCATCATCATCATCATCAGCAGCAGCAGCAGCAGCAATCGCCCCTCCAATATTTCCAGTATTATAAATGGAGAGAGTAGGATTCAATGCAGAAATATGGGGAACAAAAGTGTATGAGCACTATTATTTACGGTGAGCAGCGGAAATGAGCCTCACCTTCATTTACATACACAATTCAAACCCTCAACATTCTCGGTACAAATCTGCTGCTGTGCTGTTTTCATTAATGCAAATTATATATAAGTGGTTCAAGACTGCTTTGTTTACACACACACACACACACACACACACACACACACACACACACACACACACACACACACACAGAGGCAAAAAATATTGGTTGTATATGTACCCAGGTACCATTTTAATCTATGACATCACTATCACCGCAACCATTACTTCCATCATTATCTTCAGTGCCACTATAATCACCACCATCTCCATCATTAGCATCACCACCATCTCCATCATTAGCATCATCATCATTATTTTAACCACCATCATCACAATTTCTCTTATCATTACTAACAAAACTAACAGCGTGACCATCCCCTCGCCATTTTCAGATCTCACCCCTCACTTGTGCCCTTCCTCTTCACTTCCCTTCATCACCCTCTTCCTTAAACTTGATCCAACTTCCACTGTCTGCCAACTCCCCCTCCATGCCATTCTTGTATCTCACCTTCCCCCTCCTCCCACCCTCTCTCTATTTATCACTATTCACCTTACTTTCATCTCACGTGTCTCCCCCTCCCCCAATAATGTATCGTGGATTTCCTCTCTCTCTCTCCCCCTACCCTTACCATCTCCATCCTTTCCACTTCTCTCTCCTCGTCCTATGCTGACCTCATCTTCATCTCACGTCTCTCACACTCCTCCACCTCTATCGTGTATCCTGTAATCCACCCCCACCATCACTGCTCCCTCTCTTCCCTTTCATCGTCTTCCTTCCTTCCTTCCCTCCCCCCTCCCTCCCCCAACCTTCTATTGACCTTACCTTCATCTCACGTCTGCCTCCACCCCCCTATCGTGTATCCTCTACCCCCACCTCAATATCTCCTCCCCCACCCCCTGCCTCCCTCTTTAAACTCGCTCCCAATCAAACTCCAGGAACTTTCGTCTCGTTTTAATTACAACCCCGCGTAGTCGCACACTGTGTTGCTCAGCTTTTTGCGTGCCAGTGTGTGTGTGTGTGTGTGTGTGTGTGTGTGTGTGTGTGTGTGTGTGTGTGTGTGTGTGTGTGTGTGTGTGTGTGTGTGTGTGTGTGTGTGTGAGAGAGAGAGAGAGAGAGAGGGGGGGGGTAAACAATAACAATCGTCCACTCCCACACACGAGCTTAGATCACGTCAGCAGAGTTCCAAAACCAGAGTCATGGGTCCGGCCTGAAATGTTTGTGTCTATACGAATTTATTTCACACACACACACACACACACACACACACACACACACACACACACACACACACACACAATTTTTAGGACGCAATATAATACTAACCCCTTGCATCCGAGGACGTGTTTCTCGTTATATTCTTGCCATTACCAGATTATATTATTTTAGGGAATGCCTCTTGTATGAAGGTGATTAAGGAAGGAGGCACCTGGCTCTTGATCAAGCGTCTCTAATTATGTGAACAAAATATTCTGGTCACGGCAAGAATATAATAAATAACACGGCATCGCAGTTAAGGCGTAACGTATCAGTCTTTCTACCTACCTACCTACCTATCTGTCCATCTATCTCTCTACCAGTCGATGTCTATCTGTCTATTGTCGGACACCGCATCCTGTGAGGAGTTACTTCGAAAAAGGACATCCAGGTATTTCTGTTCCTGGTCAGTAACAACCCATTCCCACGCTACATCACCCTCTCTTACCTACGGTCGTACCTTAATTATCACATCCCCAAAACAAACACACATACACGAAATTTTTCAGGTTGGCTCAAGACATTAACACCCTCAACTCTATGACGTCACTTACAACCAATTCTTTACCCCTTCAGTCCGATAACGTATTTTCTCGTTTTCTTATTCCACCTCCAGAAACGTTTACAGAGACTCTTTTCAAAATGTTAAGTACTGTCTACATTAACTTCCAACGTTGGTCCTGAGATTCGTGTGGTGGAAGCAAAATGGAAATACAAAACATTAGCGGACTGAAGAGGTTAAAGGCAGAAGACGATTTCATTCGGCTTAGGGGTGGCTTTTAAAACACACCCCATCAGCTGCATCAAATCGTCTTTTCCGTGGCCAGATGTGACGAAAAATACATTAGCTAAGCCTGATAAGCGAAAAGTGTATATAGTGTCATTATCGTTTTGATTGTGTAACCTATCTCGTGTGTGTGTGTGTGTGTGTGTGTGTGTGTGTGTGTGTGTGTGTGTGTGTGTGTGTGTGTGTGTGTGTGTGTGTGTGTGTGTGTGTGTGTGTGTGAACAAATTAAGTATGCACTTTATTTTTACTAGCATAAACCAATTTTATGTCATGACGTGCTTCCGTTTACATAATTACTGACTGAACAATTCCTTCACCATCTCAACACTCAAAAGCTTAATGTGCTCTTACTAAAGTGATCAACAATTCTCATGTGAGTTGGGCTACCACTTCACCAGGTAAGTACGCCAGTCGCATTAAAGGACTACCGATGGTGTAAGTATAACTGCGCCTTGGGTTAGGAAGTAGTAAAGTGAGATTCTAAACCCTTCTAATTTGCTCCCTATATTGCTGGTTAGGACAGCTGGGGTTCACTCAGTTTTGACACTTTCGAGAAGGGGGTTCGAACTCTGAACATGTACAAGAAGTATGAGAATGTGTACAAGAAGTATTGACCAAGATTGTACCGTATATATTTTTTTTTAATGATTAAGGGTATAGACTAGACAGTGCGTTTCCTGAGGTTCAAGTGTCTTCCTATGTGCCACTGAGCTTCACGTGTCACCTCATCGGCGTTAATACCCACCGTCCATACTGTATTACATGGAGCGGTGTGATGGTATTAAGGGAGGTATTTTCATGGTATTTCACTAGGTCATGTGGGAGATCGGCAGAGACTGTGTTCATGAAGTCCACATTCACAAATTGTTCACTGCCTCAGCCTTGGATCAATGGTGCGTCCTTACAAGAGTTCACGGTTCTCTTACTTGACTACTTTTTGCCCTCAATAACTGCCACCAATGCCCTCTGCCAACCTACGCACACATACATACATACACTAGCAAGCAAGCACGTATGCACTCACGCACGTATGCACTCACGCACGTAGACATGCACTCACGCACCCACACACACAGAAACACAAGAAAAACTGGTGGAAATGAAACACACACACACACACACACACACACACACACACACACACACACACACACACACACACACACGCCCAATTTAAAGCTGCACGCCCACCAATACCGCCCGCTTGCACCACTGAGAGAAGAGTGGGGTGAGGGAAGGGGAGAGGGGAGAGGAAAGGGTATGGAAGGGGATGGAAGAGTAGATGAAGGGGTTACGGATGGATGTAGGGGAGTATATTGGCAGAGAACGGCTGTATGTGGGAGGAAAGGGAAGAGGAGAGGAGTGGAGGAGGAAAGAGAGGAAGAAGGGGAGGGGAACATAGGAGGGGTTTAAATAAATGGGGTTGGGATGGATCTGAGGAATGAAAGTATGGGCTAAGGGGAACAGGAGAGGAGAAAAGGGAGAGGATGGGGAGAGAGGAGAGGGAGATACGTCTGAGATGGGGTGGAAGGGGGAAAGAACAATGAGAAGAGGAGGAATGGGTAAAGCAGATAGGATGGGAGGGAGGAGGTATGGGGAAGGGATGTTGGAGGGAAAGGTAGAAGAAGGAAGGGGAAAAACTAGAGGTGAGAAGATACGGAAATAGGGGATAACAATTTAGAATACACAATAGAGGGAGGCAGGGGGAGGAGGGACGTAGGGAGAGAAACTTGAGAGGGAAAGGAGGGAAGGGAGAGAGGAAAGAAGGGAGGGAAGGGAGAGAGGAAAGAAGGGAGGGAAGGGAGAGAGGAAAGATGAGAGGTGAATAGGACGTAGGGACGGAAGGAAATGACGAGAGACGGAGGAGACGGGGGAGGAAGAAACACAGGGGTAAACTGAGGCAATGAAATGGGTGGGAGGGGTGGAGCAGGTGTGGGAATGGGGTAGGTGGGGGGAATGAAGTAAGGTGGGGGAGTAGAGAAGGTGGGGGAGTGATGACGATGGGGATTGGAGTACGAGAGGGGAGTAGTGTCGTTGGGGCAGTGAGAGAGAGAGAGAGAGAGAGAGAGAGAGAGAGAGAGAGAGAGAGAGAGAGGCCTTTCTATTTGTTTTTTATGAGGAAGTCTGAGAGTGGGTTAAATGGGCGTAAGGAAGCGCATGGTGAGGGAAGATGAGGAAGAGGAAGAAAAAAGAAGAATGAAAAGGATGTGAGGGAGGTAAAGGAAAAGAGATGGTGGAGGTAAAGGAGAATGAAGAAAGAAGTTGAAGAATCAGGAATGGAGGGGCCAGGAATGAAAAAGGTAATGAACACAGGAATGAAGGAAAAGGTGATGAAGGCAGAATGAAGCAAGGGGTGATGAAAACTGTAATAAAGGAAGGAGTGGTGATGGCAGGAACAAGGAAGATGTAAGAAGAAGGACCAGAGAAACGGGTGATACGGGCTGGGACGAAGGAGTGATGAAAGCAGGAATGAAGCAAGGGGTGATGAAAACGATAATGAAGGAAGGGGTGATGAAAGCAGGAATGGAGGAAGGGGTGATGGAAACAGTAATGAAGGAAGGGATGAGAATGATGGGAATGCAGGAAGGGGTGATGAAAGCAGGAAGGAAGGAAGAGGTAATGAAAATAGGAAGGAAGGAATGGGTATTGAAAGTAAGAATGCGGGAAGGGGTGATGAAAGCAGGAATGAAGGAAGGGATGATGAAGGCAGGAATTTAGGAAGGGGAGAGGAAAGCCAAAATAAATGAGTGAGGATTAAAGGAAAAAATGAAGGAAAGGAAAAGGAAGGAATAATGGTTTGACAAAAGGAAAGAAATATATTTTTGATGGAATGAGGAATGAGGGCAGAAACGAGGGAATGAAAGGAAGAATGACAAAAATAAAAGGAAGAAAAACGAAAGCAAGAAGATACGAAGGTAAGAATAAAGGAGCTAGGAGTTATGGCAAAAATGAATGAAAGATGGCAGAAAAAAAAAATGGAAAGAATGGGTAAGAAATGAAGCAAGGACGCAGCAAGGAGGTAAGAAAATTGAGGTAAAATTGAGTAGAAAAGAAGGAAAGAGGAAAAAGAAATGAAAAAGGTTATAAATGAAGGCAGAAATGAAGGAAGGGGCAAGAAGTAAAGGTACAGACGAGGGATGAAGGCAGAAATGATGCTAGAAAAGAAAGGGATGGAATGAAGACAGGAATGAAGCAAGAAAAGAATGGGAGGGAATGAAACCAGGAATGAAACCGTGAATAAAGGTAAGGGCGAAGAATGAAGGCAACAGCTACGGGAGGATGAATGAAGGAAGGAATAAAAACAGGAACGACGGGATGAGAATTTAAGGGAAGGCAGTAGAAACGAGACAAGAACTCCAGGAAAGGACGAAACGAGGAAAGAAGGAATGAAAACAAGAACGACGGGACGAGGAATGAAAGAGGGAATGAAGGCAGGAACGGCGAGAAAATGAATGAAGGAAAGAATGATGGTACGAAGGAATGAAGGACGGGTTGAAGGAAAGGGTGAAGAGGGCCGCACGTTCACCACATTCATCGCTCTCTAATTACTCAGGTGAAGAAAAATGGACAATGAATATCCTGGCTCTGACGTACACATGCAATGGTGTGTGTGTGTGTGTGTGTGTGTGTGTGTGTGTGTGTGTGTGTGTGTGTGTGTGTGTGTGTGTGTGTGTGTGTGTGTGTGTGTGTGTGTGTGTGTGTGTGTGTGTGTGTGTGTGTGTGTGTGTGTGTGTGTGTGTGTGTGTGTGTGTGTGTGTGTGTGTGTGTCTCTTAGTTCGCAAGTGTTCTTACACCTGTACATGTATTCATTCTGCTCACTTCCAAGTAAGCCTGTGTGCTTAAAAGTGCTTATGTATGCAGATATGTACAATATGTATGGAAGTGTCTGCATGAATATATATGAACCTTGTCTTATTCTGGTAGTTCAGTCACTCTTGCAGGAGCTGCCTAGCATGGACCAACTGGCCAACTGAAGATATCCTCTCTGCTGATGTTCTTATCAAAGTTTACATTGCTTCGAAACTACACCAACTCTAATATAATCTTGTAAACACTTCAATGGTAAAGACAACTCTAGTACTCCACTCTCGCGAACACCAGACGATTCCATTCAGCCAAGAGTGAGGCATAAGAGCTGGAGTTAATACTCTCACCATTAACTCTCTTGTGGTAAGGACAACTCAAGTATTCTATTCCTATTAACGCCTGACAACTGTATTCAGCATGGAGGAAGTCGACGCTTCCTGACAATACTAAACAAACCACCAATACGCAAGCAGGATGGACGGGTTGTAATCTGCATTCACTGGTGCTAGAGAATTACTAACCAAACGAGAGGTTAAATACAGACTTCATTAAGCCATCCACCACTATGGAACTCTTCTAAGCTGAATAAAATCGTCTGGCAGTAGCATTAAAAAACTGGAAAAAAAAAAATCGCACAGAAAATAGTTACTACGGGTACATAAATGTGAGGGCTTATGCAAACTGCTGTGGGTGGTTTAATATGCGGCATGAATAAAGAGAGTATTCACGTAATTTTGTCCAGGTGATTTTAAACACGGAGAAATAAAAAAAATAAAAAAAAGGTGCGGAAAAATAAAGACCAACAGACGGAAGAAGAGATTTAGTGCACGTAGAAAATGACCGCAAAGACGGAGGGACAGACTAAGTGCAAGTAAAGACTGCAAAACAATAAGACAATAAGTGCACACTAATGAAGACCGCGGGACGGAAGGCAGACTAAGTGAATGCAAACAAAGACCTTGAAATATACAAAAGACGAAACAGACAAACATAGAAAGTGGATAAGTGCATGTTAGATAACTCCCCCTCCCCCACGCTAAACCCCATACTATCCCCACCCATACCATCCATCCCCCCCGTCCCCTCCCATCCCACCCTCCCCCACCCCTTCCGTAGCGTGTTCCAAAACTCTTTAACTCTCCAATTTCAGCTGGAAACGCGCGCGCGCCCGCGCGCGCGCACACACACACACACACACACACACACACACACACACACACACACCTTTTGTAAAAAAAAAAATTGAGACATGGGGCGAAAGTTGATATAATCTGCTTCATGGCTCCCCGTTTCTTTTTAATTTGGCCTTTTTCCTCTCACTTTTGGCTTGGCGAAGTGTTTGAGAGAGAGAGAGAGAGAGAGAGAGAGAGAGAGAGAGAGAGAGAATGATCAAGAACGAAAATAAATGGTCATCCTCCCCTACTCACATTCGTCATCCTAACCAAAACTTCACTTTTGTATATTATTTATGACTTTCAAATACTAGTAAATCAATGTCGCCCTCATTTGCCTTCAAAATAGGGTTAGTAGTGCCCGAGGATTTTTTTATATGTATAGGTGGGGGCGCTCACCATCCACTCACTCGATGTAGTGCTGCTGTCGGATGTCTGCCCTTTCCTCTCCTCCATGCTTCTTTCCTTCCATCCTCTTCTGGTCTTCCTTTCCTTCATTCTTTCCTTGTCCTTCTGCCTAAGGGTAACTTTACACTCCCTCTTCTGTCTTTCTTTCCTTCATTCTTTCCTCTCCCTTCTGCCTGTGGGTGACTCAACGCTAAGTGACAAGCCAAATGGTTTCCTGTACACCAGGAAACCATTTACTATGCTGGGTGGTAACCATATAACCAAATTTTGGCGCCTGGTGGTTTAGTGGGTAATTATTGTGCTCCAAGCGGATTGAGCCGGTGAAGGTTTTATATCCAAGGGGTGGTTGGGGTTTATTGCTCACGTAAAGCCACTCAGGGATGAGTAAGGTTGGTCACTCATCTTAAATGTCAGGACCAACTGCCTAGCCCCGGGCTCCTACGCTCCTCATGGGGCAACGTAGGATTGGATGATGGATGGACTTTCAAATACTAGTAAATCAATGTTGCTCTCATTTGCCTTAAAAATAAAGTTAGTAGTGCCCGAGGATTTTTTTTTATGTGTTTATTATACATGTGATAATATTTCTTCGCATTTTTATAGCAGTTTTTCTGGTGACGTTAACTGAAAAAAACATACATATAAAGGAAATAATAAGAAGAGGGAAATAATAACAAAACAGCACAACCCTTTCCGTAATCAAAATTATCCTTAATACGCAGTTATTCAAGAAAAAAAAAACTACGATATCTGTATCCTGCGGTTTTGAGAGCTGAAGATACTAAAAAGAGTGCACTGATTAAATTATATGCTCATCTTTGCTCGTTTCAGTGGGATGGCGGTCGAAACAAAGGGAAAGCAACTAAACTTATATACAGTATTCAGTCTCAGCAGTTGTATGGTAGAGAAGATACAGTTCAGAATTAAAGAGAGTGAATACAAAATTGATGCGTAGATGGATAGACTGAGAGAGATTTTGATTAACAGACGTCTGAGCATCCAGAAAGGTGAGGTGTATATGGAACAGAACGAATTGGAGTGAAGCAGTTGATGAGGGAATGACTAGTTGGCATGATTTACAAAAGGCATGAAGTTAAGCGTCGAGGGTAAACTGTAAATGAAGAGGGCTGGTTGTGGAAGGTTAAAAATTGCTTCAGAAAACACACACACACACACACACACACACACACACACACACACACACACACACAAGTAATCTACATTCTTACAAATTTTCATCATTATAATTATCCCACGTCCACCCAGTCATAAACAGGTTTCTATACTAACCACCGTAATCCAGACTATGCTCCAAATAAATCCCTCTTGAAGAAAGAAAAAAACACGAACACTTACAGTAATCTCCATGTTCATATCTGTTCATCATCATCATCATCATCATCATCATCATCATCATCATCACTACACTCTTTTCCCAACACACTACCCTCAATAACCTACGAAAATCCAGACAAATCCTCCCTCAAAAAAAAATCCATAAGCATTTAATCTGCGTCCTCCCCAACTTTTCAATACCAGGTAAATGGCCCTCCTGTTTAATTGCAGCTAATTACTTTTTGCAAACCATTAGGCCAGGTGGGATAATGGAACCCTTTGAAAATAATGGTGTGAATATCAGTTTTAATAATACTCAGTCCAGGGCCGTGCTTAATATCCACGCTCATTAATATATATAATTTTTTTTTGTGCGTGTGTGATGTATTTATTGGCGTGGGTATCATTGGAATTGGCGGAAGTGTCCATATGCTGATAGAATGGTGTCTGTCTGCCTGTCTGTCTGGTCACCTGTATTAATTAGTGAGGATAACAGGTATGGTGTGGGAACGAGTGGTTAATATTATCATAGCCATTATTAGTATCATCGCCATTGTGATCATGATTGTCAACATTATAGTTATTGCCAATATTAAAATTATTACTTTCACTACTGCTGCAATCATAGTTGTTGTTGTTGTTGTTGTTATTATTATTATTATTATTACTACTACTACTACTACTACTACTACTACTATCCGCACAACACATACTAACTCATAACAACACTCTTCGCCACACTCTTCATCCCTACACACCCGTCACTCCACTCTGGACATACACGAAGAAACTTCGTTCCCGAGATCACACACACACACACACACACACACACACACACACACACACACACACACACACACACACACGGTTAATCTCTCCTACAACACCTTCATGTTACCTGGCACTTACTTGACCACTTCATGCCACTTCACACCACTTCATACCCATCATCTGAATTGTCATACACTATCAATATCAAATTCGCATCTGGTATAATGGTCATAGTGGGAGTGTTTTTACCATGTTTTGATGAATCCATATGGAATTATAGTGGCTAAGGTGATATCTAATTCAACACTCTGCAACAGCCGGGATCAAAGCCCTGACCACACAGCCTTAAACCACCGCTCTAGCCACTCCACCACTATCCCTTCAATGATTCTCTCTCTCACACACACACACACACACACACACACACACACACAAACTATTCTTTCTTTTCAGTAACACTTGCACTCCCATCCTACCAACACACACCCATCAGTTCAGTCCACGTCCCCCACCCTCCCCTACTTATCCCCTTATAATCCACTGTATACTGTACAATCACACTCACATTCCTATACTCTCCCTCTCCATTCATCCTTACATCCAATCCTCCTCACAACTCTACCATTCCATTGCACACAGCTTTACCTACCAGCATAACTCCCTACCAATCTCTCCCATCCTATTTAAAGTCGACTTACCCACAAGCCCACCTTATCATTCCACACCCTTTCATCTCCTCATTTCTCTCCCTACACCCATCCCATACTCACGCAATTGTGCATCTATCCATCAACAACCACACACCCATCCCACATACCCCTACCTACCCACCCACACTTACACGCCTACCTACCCACCCAGATTCCACTCAATCCCCTACCTACCCATCAACTTGATCCAGACTTTACTCATCAACCCACCCACCCACCCCATCCACACACTCATTCCACAAGCCACTACCTACCCACCCACACCCACACCCCTACCTACCCACCCAATCCACAAGCCACTATCTACCCACCCACACCTACACCCCTACCTACCCACTCAGATGCATACCCTACCCATCCATCCCCCCACCCACACCCACACCCCAGCCTACTCTTCCAGATCCATAACCCACCCAACCACCCTCCCACCCACACCCATCCCATTGGCCCCATAAATGAGCCTAAGCGATTCGGCAGCACATCTATTTTTTTGGCCGTGTGTCGGTGATTTACAAGAGGCCCAACATGTTAAACGCCCGACTTTAATTAAAACCCCTCGCCGTATATTTGCACTTAATAGCTGATGGTCCCTGCCGTCCTCCGCTTATCCGACTGACTCACCCTTCCCCTCCCCTCCCCTCCCCTCAGCCACACTACTCAATATCCGACCCCCACCCCCCCAACTCTTCCCCTCCCATCTGATTCCCTCCTCCCCCTCACTCCTCCTCCATCCCCGTATAATCTCTCCTCATCCCTCGTTTGTCGATCATTCCTCCCTCCCAGCTCATACTCCGCCTCCCCCCATTTTACTGCTCTCTCTCTCTCTCTCCCTCATTTCCGTTCCCCCTCACTGCTCGTCCTCCCCCCCCCCCACAAATTCGCTTCCCTCATCCTTCGCCCCACCCAGCCCTTCTTGGTCCTCCCTCCTCCACTTCCCCTCCCGTCCTTCGTCCCACCTAGCCCTCTTCCGCCCTCCCTCCTCCATTTCCCCTCTCACCCCTCGTTCCACCCAGCCCTCCCCGACTCTCCATTTCCCCTGACACCTGCCGCCCCTCCCTGCCCCCCTGCCCCCTGTTCCTTTGGGCCTACCCTCTTCACATCGTCTCCTCACATCGTCTGGCGGCGGCAAGATAAAGCAACCATCACATTACTAAAGGGATGGTGGAGAGTTTCCTGCCCAGACAAGCCACTCCTAAGCAAAATAAAATCGACAGTTGGTAAAAAGTGTAACAGAAAAAATACGTCGCTGTATGGCAGGTTCAAAGAGATGAGATCATAATTACGAAAAAATGGACAGGATTTTTTTTTTTTTTTTCGTTTTCTTACTTGGGACACTTCAACTTTTCACAAAGACAGATTTTTCAGAGCTGCATAAGATCGTCTAACGTAAACTGAAACAAAACATGAAGCGAAAAACTCCAAACACAAAGCGAAAAACTCCAAGAAAAGCGAAAAACTCCAATGGCTTTCTGTAATATTAGTCAACATGTAACTATATGCGTGTCTAATTAAAAACAAGCATTACAGTAGAAGGGTTAAAACAAAGTACACCGTCATGAGCAGGAAAGGGGAAGGCACTCATAATTTCCTGTGATATTACTTGGCGTGTTTATTTTTCAAGTGCAATAAAAAAAAATGCATTATATTCAATGGGTTAGAGCATACAAGATCGTAACATGGAATGGGCAAGACACTAATAGCTTTCTGTGATTTTCCTCTCAATGTTTATTTTTGGTGTGTAATAAAAAAAATGCATCACAGTAACGTCCAACCCCCTCCGTCAATAACGAAGCGAAGGGTGTCCATTACTTGGATTTAGGGGAAGGGTGAAGGGCAAATTACAGTACACTATTACCATATCCCCCTCTCGAACTCCCTCCCTCCCCCTACCTTTAATTACAGAAGGGGGAGGTGGGGGAATGTAACAGCTCTCCTCTTTCTCGACTCCCCTCTCTCTTACCCCCCTACCCTCCTCTCCTTTCCCTCTCCACTTCCATTTATTGCAGTTCTCATCCCTCTCACTCCCTCCTCTTTTTCTACTCCCTGTTACCTCCCCCCCCCACTCTATTCTTTATTTCCTTTCCTCTACCATTTCCTTCCTGTCCTCGTTCCTCTCTCGTCATCTATTATTTACTTTCCTCTTCTCATCACATTCCTTTCTCTTTCCTTCTCTTCTTGTCTCCGAATTTACCCCCCTCCTTAGCACCTCCTGTTATTCTCTTTCCCTCCCCATCCTCTTTTATCCCTCTTCCTCTTCCACTACATCCGCCTCTTTCCCATTCCTCTTATCTGTTCATTATTATTTTCCCTTTCCTCCTTCCTTAATCCTTCATTACTTTTTCCTTTCCAGTGAAAAAGAAAACTAACTGCCTGCATGACTCGCCCACCTTCTCCACCCCATCTCTCTCTATCATCCTATCTCTCTATCCCTTCCACTCCATCCTGTCTCCTCCTCATCTCTGCCCCTTAATCCCATCCTTTCTCCTCCCCTTCCCTTTGCACACCACCTGTCCAATTCCCCTTCCCTTTCCACCCCATCCCTCCCCTTTATAAATTCCACCCACCCTATTCCTCCTCTCCCCTCCCTCCCACCCCATGTACGCACCGCAATAAAGACAGGGATGGGTGGGTGTGGGATAAACATGGGGGAGGTGAATGGATGGATTGTGGACACCGCTAAAACATGGATACCGAGACTGCAAAAATACTGAAGCGCGATAGATGGACATATACGACAGAACACCCTCCTCCTGCTTCCTACCACCCACTGCACACAAGGTAAAAAAAAGTATCGCGCAGGAGGGGCACGATGATATCCGAGACGATCAATATAGCTTGTGTAGTACTTGGAAAAATAATTATCATCAGAATATGCATCCAGTAACAAAATGAACCATAAATTGCCAGAAGAAACGTATCTATGACGTACTTATGTAAGTATGTTTGAAAACAATTGGGAAAATTCAACCATTTCTCGAGTCCATCGTCCGTGGCGTCAAATTGCTTCGGGCCAAATGTGCGCCGACAATTTTTTTTTCCTTGTGTACGTATTCTCTTCCTTCTCCACTCAGTTTCCTCTGCCTTCCATTCCACCCTCTCTCTCTCTCTCTCTCTCTCTCTCTCTGGATGGATGGAAGTGGCATATACGTGAGGGAAGTGAATGGATGGGTGCGGCCACCAAAACATTGGTACTGACGCACGACACACGGAACAAATATATAGCAGTGTGTGTGACCGACAGGCTAATGATCGAAGCAAGGATGATGCAGCCGACAAACAGACTATGTGTGTATATCACAGTATGGGGTGAAATAAAAGGCACAAAAGTCAGAAAAAAAGACAGATGTACGGAACAGATAAATTTTCGGACTGACAGGAACTATTAAAACATACAGGAAGAACAATGACGTGGCAGTAAAAGACAGAATAACCTGCTGCAGATGGTATATTCATACATACCTACATACACACACACACATATATACTGTATATATAAACATACACGCATACATATACATATACACCAGCATGAACACATACATCATGAATAGAGAGAGAGAGAGAGAGAGAGAGAGAGAGAAATGGATTCTTGACTTTCTCGCATCAGTTTCATCAGTATTTTCCCACAACGCACAACTCAATTTCCCCACAACACTGCGAAACATATTGGGCGTCAATTTTCCGTATTCGCTTGCCCCCTCCCCCCCCAAAAAAAAAAGAAGAAAAGTGAAAATAAAATGTCGAGGGCAATATCATCCCATAAACCCACAACTCACCCATTTATGCCAACAACTACCATCCCACAATAATATTTCTCGTTATCATTTTTTCCTCGCCATCTCAGTCCTCCCCCCCATCCTCTATAAATGATCACCTATTCAGCGTCTCGGTAACTTATTCCCTTCAATTACTAATTTCACCTGGACCTTTAACAGCACAAATGTTACACCAGTATCAATGTTTATTGAGAGTAAAATTGTCGTTTTTCGGTGATACAAATACGAAACAAATAGAAATATGAAGGAACACACACAGACAGCAATACCAGCGCCCACGAATGCTCTAAAGGCCGACTATTTGAGCGCCTGCCATGTGATCTTGACCTTTGATCTATTGTTCAAAAAGGTAACAGATCAACCCCTTGTCTAACCTACAGCCCTTCCACAAAGCTTGGTTAAAATCGGATAATCTTCGAGTTTTGTAAACACACACACACACACACACACACACACACACACACACACACACACACACACACACACACACACACACAAAGCCGATAAAAATATAATACTCGTTCACGCATTGCGAGTGCGGATATAATTACCAATCGTCCACTCCCTCACAGCTCATAGCATACTTATTACTGATCCCATATGATACTACAGTATTATCTGCAAGTGGCATAAGCGTTGCAAAGATAACTTACTGATGCAAGCATATTCTTTTCTAGTTGTTCGTCATCAACATCATAATCACAACCGTACTCTACCACCTAAGATATGAGGTGAAGCAGAATCCAGAAGCGGAAAAAGGAAAAGCAGAAGCAGAACATTTATACACTATGCTCTGTAAAATGGGTCACACAGTCATTCAAACATCATTCAAACCTTCGAAATGTAAAACAAGCACAAAATTAAAAAGCGCCAACTCCCCTTCATATCTATTACTAATCCCATCACTCGCATCAGTACCAAAAATAATCGATGATCCACTTTCGTTTTTCGATAATCAAATAAAAAATAACGACTACCACCAGCTCCCCTCACACAACAAATATTCATATCTCTCGTTTTATATCAACATCAATCTTTATCGACGGTAAATACGCTATTTTCTACACGGGTGGCGCAAATACAAATCCAATAATAAATGGGAAAAATTGTCAGTTCCTTTCCATAACGACAGGTCAGCCACAGAACAACATTCAGCAATATCTAAACTTATCGAAGGTAAATTCTTCATGTCTCGCAAACAAATGCAAAACCAGCAACATAACACCAATCATCCACTTCCCTCATGTCCACAACACAACACCAACATGCAACTCTCTCATATAAACAACACAGAACCGACAATAATCAACTTCATCAACAACATAGCATTAATAATAATCAACGTCCTTATTTTAACAACAGAATCGACAACCAACAGCGCCCCATATAAACAACTGAGAGCTAACAATCATCAAACTAACAATCACCAACCCACTCATATCAACGGTACATACACAGAACCAAAATTTAGTAACTCTGTCCTATTATAAACAAACAACACAAACGTAGAACCAGCAACAGAAGCCCTCTCCTTTAACATGCCCCCCCTTCTCGTATCGGCACTCTATCGCAAGCGGATTCTCTCTCTCACTCTCTCTCTAAGTTGCGATAGACGTACCGACCAACTATGCTCATTATCTGATGGCGGTGTTGTTTGTCTTCATCGCTCCCGCCTCTCCCAATACACCCTCCCTCTCTCTCTCTCTCTCTTAGCCCAACGTCCTCTCAATCCCCCTTCTCTCTCAACCCACTATCAATTTCTTGTCCTTTAAGTCCCAGTTCTCCTTCTGTCTCTTGTCTCTCTGTTCGTCTGTATCTCTATTTACACACACACACACACACACACACACACACACACACACAGGCCAAGTTGCAATACGGGCACCAACCAACTGTGCTCATTATCCGATGCTGGTGTGTTTGTCTTCAGCGCTCCTGTTTGCCTGAGTCTTGTCCCCGTGTCACACAACCTCTTACACGGAGGAAGGAGTCTACATATTACTCACAGCCTCACACAGTCCTCGATATTACTCACAGCAACACACGGTCCTCGATATTACTCAATGCATCACACGGTCCTCGATATTACTCAATGCATCACACGGTCCTTGATATTACTCACAGCATCACACGTTCTCGATATTACTCAAAGCATCACACGATCCTTGATATTACTGACAGCATCATACGGCCCTCGATATTACTCACAGCATCACACGGTCCTCGATATTACTCACAGCCTCACACGGTCCTTGATATTACCCACGGCCTCACACGGTCCCTGATATTACAGCCTCACATGGTCCTTGATATTACTCACAGCTTCACACGGTCATCGATACTGTTCACTAGCTTATAGAATCCATCTTGATTATTAGACACTCGATATTACTCGCGGGATCCTGAATATTACTCAACTTCACAGGGCCGTTGTTATTACTCAGAGATACACAGGATCCTAGATACTTCTCAAGACGCACAGGATTCCTCAGTTTACTTAGTCTCATAAACACCATATTCTAATCTCCTCTTTAATAATTTCATTTAGCATAATAAACCTTCACACTCTTGCTCGTCATACAATCTAAATATCGATACAACTTGGCTCAACAGCATGCATCAAAATATTCAGGTATACTATGCTGAATAAAGTGCTAAGGGAAAAGTGCTGTGAAAACTCCCAATCGACTTAGTATACGAACCACACACGATTCTTGATTTTACTCACACCTCCCTTGATACTGCTCACAAGATTCTTAGATAATATTACCTAGTTATTTGTATCACTCACATGGTCTGGGAACACGGGCCCTGATCAAAGCTTCTGGCAATATTTCACCTACTTACACTTTCCCTGCCAACATTCCCCTCGACAGCACAGCACTGGCGTCTTTACCTGTGGGAAGAGATATGAAAATAAGAAAAAAGTCATGCATATTGCTTTAAATATACTATAAACAAAATAAACAGGCACTTATAATACTACAATACACATCATCAATAAAGAATAGTTAAAGGGCTAGTGGTGCTGTTGCTCGAGGTCCCAGATTTACCTGTATGTGAACCCGGTGAACTGCAGGCCAAGTTGTCCTCTTTGCACTCCATCATCCCTCTTTGATGTGCGAAGGAGAAAGCTGAAAGGCATTTGTATAGCCGGAGAGTCGAGCCGCCGGATACATCAGTGCCTCTACACGCTCCTCTTCAACATTTAAAGGACTAATAAGACTTCTTCAACACAAAGAATTTTTTTCTGCTTTACTCTTGTTATCTTTTGATTTTATTCAGATCAGTAGAGTCCCCCGTAGTGATGGCTGTAATAACTTGTCCAATTCTATGTCTCTCCTATGCTCTATAAAAGCCTCATGAGACTGAATAAAAATGGCGCTCTTAAGTTAACGGGGCTGACACACACACACACACACACACACACACACACACACACACACACACACACACACACACACACACACACACACACACACACACACGACACACACACATACACACACACAACGATGGCAATTATTAACACATATCCGGTACAATAACGACACGGTAATTGAAGAAGTCGTTAATGTTGCTCTAAACAGATATAAGCAATAAAAACTAATGATGGCAATTAAGGAGTCATTAATATCGCTTCAAACAAATGAGAGCCATCAAAGTAAATCATTAACCTCTTTAACCTGGGGAAGTTATTCATATTTTATTGTCGTAGTTACCAGACTCTCTCTCTCTCTCTCTCTCTCTCTCTCTCTCTCACTACGGGGTAATAAAGGCAGAACATAACCCATTAAATACAGTATAAAATATCAAACTTATGTAAAATGAAACCCTTAGAAGATACAAAGATTAATATGTAAAAGACTTACACACGCAAACTACTGTATTATACACCTTAAATTTCATATATTCAATCCAAAAATTAACAACAGCAATAAAGGAAGTAATAACCCTGCTTTTGTCGGTTCAGGAAGATGACTTTTTCCTATTGTTATTACTGCCACACAAATTTATTCAGCAGAAGGAAAGAATTGGAAGAATCTACTTAACATCTTCCATAAAAACTTCTCTCTCACTTTGATCCTACTGCAGCCTGACAAGTTTATTCAGCTTCAAAGACATCTCCGTGAAAAAAAACAAAAAAAAAAACATACATTATCAAGCGCTCACTATGATAACGTCATCTTAATTTCATCTTCACTAATCGTTTACTATGATAACGCCATCTTTATTTCATTTTTACTACCCCATACGACTTTATTAAATTTCGGGGATATTTTTCTTAGTCAAGGCGTCTGACTCTACATTTATACATCCCGTTGTATGACATTGTTTTCATCCTTCTCCTGCTACCCCCAGACACTTTTGGATTCTTGCTAACAGTGAACGGATTACATGATAGCAATTAAAAGGGTCCATTAACCCTCCCATGATCGAGATAACTCTTAATATTCTACTCCAGCTAATGCCAGACGATACCATTCATAAAAAGCATTATTAAGTGTTAACAGTGCCACCATTAGCCCTCTCCCGGCCGGAACAACTCACATATTTTATTTCAGTTAATGTCACATGATCCTATTCAGCTAATTGAGTCATAGGAGCCTTAGAGTATTAAAACAACCATTCACAGCCTAAATACATATCAGCAAAGAACACAGTGGATGATGGCTGCCCCGCTGGAGTTAGCTGTGTATACGATAGTCGCCTTGGCTGAGATGAATGCAAATATACAAGCGCAGTTAATCAAGCACACACACAAACACACCCAAGCAGACAACACACACACACACAAACACACCCAAGCAGACAACACACACACACACACACACACACACACACACAAACACACCCAAGCAGACAACACACACACACACACACACACACACACACACACACACACTTGAAAACCAGCATAGACAATCATGTTTCCATATATAGCCCACATACATACATACACGTATATTACAAATATCTCAGTTTATATTGTTACGGAACAGAGAAAGATAATGTACACTTTAAGTGAGAATACGAAGAGTCACTACTGTCCCGTAAAGTTCCAGGTTCAAAACAAAAGAGTTAGGTAAAATTACAAGTTAAAGTTTAATGCTTAAATTAACAACAAAACATTCAGGACTCATAAAGATAATGTAATGGCAAATAAACAGGTTAAATATATGGTTAACTGCAATAGCCTCTATTAACACGAAATTAGCAAGAGTAAATTTATCTAAGTCAGCCCTGATAAAATGAGATACCAGATAATACTCAGTGAATGCCAGATAAATAATTACAGATACAAACTATTATCAAAAATGACTGACATAAAGATCCATACATGAATTACAAAAACTTCACTAAGCCTACAAATTAAACTTATGCTATACAGTACAAGAAAAAATGCAACAACAGTTATACTCAAATTACACACAGCTGCTAGATGGTTGGAGACTTCTTGAGCACTCACAATAATAATAATATCTGTACAGGGGAGGACAGAGATGTGAACAAAATGAGGAGCAGATCTAAGTGGCAATGATGCAGAGACTGAGCTCATTATATAGGGGCCAGGAGAGCTTGATACAACTTGTAATGAGGACGCGCAAATGAAGCCATGGGGACAAAGAGATGACAATCCCGCAAAGTATAACAGAGATGTCGACTTACTCTACTATAACGGTAGAAGGGGGGGACTGAGGCAGAACACGCTCGTGATCAAACATGCAGCATACTGTGCGTTAAAATTACACAAAGGATGATGAAATCATAGGCTGTGTAACACCTCCCCACAAAGAAAAAAGAAATTTACAAAGGAAATTTCTTATTACTCTAAAACAATCTGTATATGGCACTACAGACCATGCAAAAGTCTTTCCTAATAGTACAAAACATGAGATCTCCCTAGCACGCTCAGTCATAGGTACTTGCCAGTATCCCTTTAACAAATCAAACTTACTTATGTACCTAGCCTTTCCGATCTTGTCTATGCAATCTTCCACACGAGGGAGAGGGTAAGTGTCTGTTTTGGTTATCTGATTAACACGTCTGTAGTCGATGCAAAGCCTCTGTGACCCACCTGGCTTAGGGACTAGAGTGACAGGAGAACTCCACTCGCTCTGACAGGGCTCAATCATCTTGTGGTCCAACAGGTAGCCAAGCTCCTTCTGGATGAGAGGAACTTTCACTGGGTTCACACGGTAAGGAGGCAATTTAATTGGCTTTGCGTCTCCAACATCGACATCATGCATCAACACAGTGGTTCTTCCTGGAGTGGCACGGAACACTTGCGGGTACTCCTGCAGTAATGCCGAAAACTCCTGCCTTTCCTTGGGTGGTAGATGAGAAAGCTTAGTCTGGAGATCATTCATGATATCAGGATTCTTCCCCAAACTATCACTCAGGCTCATACTGCATGGGAGAGCTTCACTTGCAGACTCGGGTGGAACAGCTACAGTGCAGACTGGATTATTTTCATCCCGCTTGTGATATAACTTTAGCATGTTGATGTGACATAGTTGCTTGCTCTTTCTACGATCTGGTGTGGCGATGACATAGTTGACATCACTGAGTTTCTTCTCCACGAAATAAGGGCCACTAAACTTGGCTTGAAGAGGTTGCCCATGAACTGGTAGCAGAATCAAAACCTGATCTCCTGGCTGAAAGTGGCGTAACCTGGACTTCTTATCATACCAAGTCTTCATCTTCTCCTGAGCAGCTCCTAAATTCTCTCTCGCCAGCTGTAAAGCAGTGGACAGCCGTTCTTTGAACTTCATCACATACTCCAGCAGGTTGACGTCATCTTCCTCCGACAGCCAGCATTCCTTGAGTAGCTTAAGGGGTCCTCTTACTTCATGGCCAAACAGTAGTTCAAAAGGTGAGAAGCCCAGTGATTCATTTGGAGATTCTCTTGCGGCAAACACAACGAATGGAAGACCTTTATCCCAGTCTTTCTGATGTTCCAAACAGTATTTCTTGAGCATCGATTTGAGTGTTTGATGATATCTCTCCAACGCTCCTTGGGTCTGGGGATGGTAAGCTGAAGACGTGATCTGGGTGATGCCCAACTCTTTCAGAGACTGCTTGAAAACATTTGACATGAAATTACTTCCTCGGTCTGACTGTACCTCCTTGGGCAGACCAAACTTTGTGAAGAACCCTAGCATTTCCTTAACCACGTTCTTTGCTGAGATGTTTCTAAGTGGAATGGCTTCAGGATAACGAGTAGCCATATCAATCAGGGTCAACACATAAGAAAATCCTGAAGAAGTCTTAGGAAGAGGGCCCACAATATCCACCAACACACGGGTGAAAGGCGCCTCAAAAGGAGGAATGGGAACTAGAGGTGCAACCTTTTCAGTCTGATTACACTTCCCTACAACTTGACAGGTGTGACAAGACTTACAATACCAGGAAACATCCCTGAAGATACCTGGCCAGTAGAAGTGTTTCAAAATGCGTGCCACAGTCTTCCTCACTCCAAGGTGTCCTGCCAAACTGGAATCATGAGCCACTCTAATGATATCCTGCCTACAAACACGAGGGATGACAACTTGATGTACAACCTCCCATTCACAGTCGGCTGATGCTGTTGGGGGTCTCCACTTCCTCATAAGTACTCCTGACTTTACATAATAACAAGTAGAAGCACCAGCTGACTCTTCCTCACTGCAAGCAGAGTTAGCTAGGCCTTTCAACTCAGGGTCAGCAACCTGCAACTCAACCAACTCTTGACGAGACAAATTATCAACACTACGGGGTACTGCCTCATCTGGTGAGTGGTCCAAATTAGCAAGAAAAGTGTCAGCTAGGATAACATCATCATCATCCTCTAAATCACCAGTAACTTTAGACTTAGCCCTAGTGACAGCACATGCAGGGAACACATCAGGGACATCACAATCCTGGGACACAGCCGCTGGCTCGCTAGACAACTGAGGAGCTGGACACACTTGACTTCCACCAATATCATTTCCAAGTAAGAAAGTTACACCTGACATTGGGAGTGTCTCAACCAACCCAACCATAACGGAACCATTAACAAAACCAGACTCTAAATTCACTCTGCACAGAGGGACAGAGAAGTAATTATTCCCTACACCTTGTAAGATTACAGTTTCATCAGAGGAATTAACATTAGAGCCTAGAACACTGGTCAGCATAAGGAATTGGCAAGCACCTGTGTCACGATATATTTTAACTGATTTCCTGTCATTACTGTCCAGAGGACTGACAAAACCATCAGACAGGAAATTAGCACATGAATTCTTGAGAGTGTCACCCACGTTACTGCTCAAAACAGGAGCTCCATCATGAGAATTTAAGTTACCCCTCAAAGCAGGTTCAGTTAACTCAGTTAAAGAATTCTGGGAACTCTCAAGAGTGGACACTAGACCAATTGACTGAATATTTAAAGACTCCTTTTTGTTCACATCACGCTGTCTCCTGAAACATCTCTCCGTAGTATGACCAAGCTTACTACAATAAGTACATTTACTTTTCTGAAATCTAGAGGTGAAGCTGGTATTTACTTCCTGAGAAACATCATCCTTATTCTCTTTCCTGTTACCTGTACTCTGAGTAGAGGCAACGTACTTACTCTCAGCTTTCCCTTTTTCTCTAGAATATCTCTTGTGAGTGAGAACATACTCATCAGCTAAAACTGCAGCATCAGACAAATTATCTATTCTTTTCTCATCAAGATATAGGCTTACATCTTTACTAATACACCTTTTGAAATCCTCCAGCAAAATCATCTGCTTAAATTTACCAAAATCAGAATCCACATTCTTAGAATTTAACCACTGCTCTAACAGATCTTCTTTGATTTTTGCATACTCAGCATGGGATTGCTTATCTTGCTTATAAGTTGTCCTAAATTTTACTCTATAAGCTTCAGGAACAAGCTCATAGGCCTTAAGAATCAAGCTCTTAACTACATCATAATTATCACATTGATCCTGAGGCAAAGATGCATAAGTTACTTGAGCTTTACCGGTGAGAACAGTTTGAAGGAGTACTGGCCAATACTCCTTAGGCCAATTAAAACCTGTAGCTACCCTCTCAAACAACTGAAAATACTTAGTTAAATCAGACTCATTAAAAGGAGGGACAAGTTTAACATTTTTAGCCACATCAAAATCATCAGAGCTAGATGATCCAGTTCCACCTTGTTTCATGCGATACTCATGGTCTGCCTGAATCCTAGCAAGTTCACCTTGTGCGTGAAACTCAGCCTCCTTAACATCAGCCTCCTTAGCACGTGCTTGAAATTCAGCTTCCTTCACACGAGCCTCCTGCAGTGCTAGGTGTAACTTAGCTAATTCAATCTGCGTTTGCTCAGTTGGAGGAGTTACATTAAACAAGCTTTCATTAATCATGTCAACAATTTGATCTTTAGAATGATGAGAGCGAACAGCAATTCCCAATTGTTGAGCAACAAGCTTAAGTTCATTCTTTGTTCTGTTTTCTATATCACACACTGTTTGCACATTTGACAAAAAATCTTTGGCTTCATCAAGTGTAGAAATAGTAGCCATCATGAATATATCACAGTCAAAAAATATCAAACAATATCCTTATGATAATATCCTGAATATCCTGATATGAGGTCGCCAAATTTATGTTACGGAACAGAGAAAGATAATGTACACTTTAAGTGAGAATACGAAGAGTCACTACTGTCCCGTAAAGTTCCAGGTTCAAAACAAAAGAGTTAGGTAAAATTACAAGTTAAAGTTTAATGCTTAAATTAACAACAAAATATTCAGGACTCATAAAGATAATGTAATGGCAAATAAACAGGTTAAATATATGGTTAACTGCAATAGCCTCTATTAACACGAAATTAGCAAGAGTAAATTTATCTAAGTCAGCCCTGATAAAATGAGATACCAGATAATACTCAGGGAATGCCAGATAAATAATTACAGATACAAACTATTATCAAAAATGACTGACATAAAGATCCATACATGAATTACAAAAACTTCACTAAGCCTACAAATTAAACTTATGCTATACAGTACAAGAAAAAATGCAACAACAGTTATACTCAAATTACACACAGCTACTAGATGGTTGGAGACTTCTTGAGCACTCACAATAATAATAATATCTGTACAGGGGAGGACAGAGATGTGAACAAAATGAGGAGCAGATCTAAGTGGCAATGATGCAGAGACTGAGCTCATTATATAGGGGCCAGGAGAGCTTGATACAACTTGTAATGAGGACGCGCAAATGAAGCCATGGGGACAAAGAGATGACAATCCCGCAAAGTATAACAGAGATGTCGACTTACTCTACTATAACGGTAGAAGGGGGGGACTGAGGCAGAACACGCTCGTGATCAAACATGCAGCATACTGTGCGTTAAAATTACACAAAGGATGATGAAATCATAGGCTATGTAACAATATACGCATACATTTCTCTCTCTCTCTCCTCTGTACACACACACACACACACACACACTTATTCAACTTTTTTACCCGTCTTTCAACAACAGGCAAAACTGCAACACTAGAATACTAATAGTTCTCTCTCTCTCTCTCTCTCTCTCTCTCTCTCTCTCTCTCTCTCTCTCTCTCAGAACAACAGCAGCATAACCCCTATTACACACACCCTTCATATCACCGCCACTAAATCCCAACCCCATTCCGGCCATCACCATCAATAGGCTAGTGCAAGAAGATAACGTGTCTGATAGCCGTGATCTAGACTACAGGGGGACTACGTGGAAAGGCGGGGAGGGGCTACGTGGAGACAGTGCGGGGACTAGAGGGGGAGGGTGGGGATACTGGGGAGATGGGGAGGAAGGGGCGCCGGATGACACACAGCCTGGGTACTGTACGGTTATCGTGGCGTGTGTGATATACGTAACTGTCCTCCATAACTATTACCGCTGCTGCTTCCAAGTCTTATATTACTCCCGCTACAGCTACTACTTTTAATCACATTCGTGCTGTTTTCACCACTGTTTGTCTGTCTGTCCGGAAATATAAAAAGTAATGGAAGACTAAGGTGAAAGTAAACGGGAATATTCTTACTAATCCACTGACCTAAGGGCTGCTCATCCAGTTCGAAGCTCATCCTAAGTCGAGATAAACTGTCCCGAGATAATAAAAAAAAATAAAAAAATAAAGATGACTTCCTTGGAGTGAAGAGCATAAACTTGTACCACAGCTTGATTCGACACCAGACTCAGGACATCGAGGAACATAAGACGAACACGATAACCACTGAGTCACGGTGGCTCCATCAAAAGGAACATATGCAAAATATTATGAAGAATCTCCCACAAGCTTTTCTGTAATCTGGTGAAGAGAGAGAGAGACACAGACAGGCAGACAGACACACGGACACTGGCACATACACACAAACAACGTGGGTGAAAAACATAACTACTCTATTTCATCTGTTGAGACCATCTGCAATCATAGCCAATCTCAACTAGTCTCTTCCCCATGAGTTTCATCAATTAGTTCTGTCGGGGTGTAGCTTCATATATCGGCGAGACCTCTTCCATTCACCATCTCAGCTCCGATCATAGCTAGCTTTAGATGTTAGTTAGAACAGTCAGTCTGAATAGTTCCAGTCAGCACTCAGTCCGTTCAATGAGATCCAGTCGGAGTGAACAGTTCAAGTAAATTGATTCCACCTCCAGTCAGCACTTACTTGGCCCAGTCACTGCCTTTAAAGTACGAATGAGTGGGTGTGTGCGTTGGTACAGTCAGAGGCAGTCACTGTGGCCAAGAGAGTGTACTGTGCTCCAGTCAATGCCAATTACAGTGCAAGCGTGAGAGTGGGTTAGTCATGTGCCAAACAATTTGAGAGATAATGAGAGTGGGTGAGTGAATCGTGGTCCAATGAGAGCCAATTAGTGAGACAGTAAGAGAGTGGGTGGGTTGAATCGTGGGTTAATGAGACAATTAGTGAGATAGTAAGAAAGTGGGTGAGTGAATCGTGGTTTAATGAGCAAATTAGAAAGTAAGAGAGGTTGAGTGAATCGTGGTCTGGTCAATGCAAGTCAGAGTTAGAGAGTGAGTGACGTGAGAGAGTGAGTGAGTGAGTGAGTGAGCTGAGTGAGAGTATCGTGGGCCACCTGTCCCACCTGGTCCAGAGCGCCTAATTCACTGTCAGAAATTCAGTCTCTTGGCAAACTTTTTACTCAACGGCAGGAAGTTCTGATGGAGTGGTAGTGTGCGTGTCTGCTTGTGTGTGTGTGTGTGTGTGTGTGTGTGTGTGTGTAAGTGGATGTGTGTAAGTGTGACAGTCCAATGTGTGTATCTGTTCGGTTATATACATACTTGTAAGTTAACAGATTTGTATAAAGTGCTTAACAATGTGACAAAAGCAAAACGACCGTATGTAGAGAGAGAGAGAACTGTTAGTCAAGAACACTGAATGCTTGTGATATTCACACACACACACACACACACACACACACACACACACACACACACACACACTTCCCCAGCTATCCTACACTATTAGCAACACCCTACCCCTCAATTTTAGCCCACAATATCCTATGGAACAATCACACAATTAGCCTCAAAGAACAAAATAATTATACCTGAATTATCGACAAACAGTAGATCAAACTAAACAATAATCTGAACTTAAACTCTCTCTCTCTCTCCCCCCAAGGTTATTCAACCCCTTCAGCTCGATGAGGCATTTTTCCTATTACTCTTGTTTCTTACAGACGATTATATTCAGCTTAGGAAAGACTACATACAACCTTCAATTACCCGTTCAGTGCAAGAGATGTTTCCTTCGCTGAATAAAATCGTCTTGAGACAGCAGGAAATAAATGGTGAAATATGTCATCGGACTGAAGAAGATAACTTTGGGTAGGTTTCTTACTGAAGAAGTTAAAAAGACTCCATTAAACTCTCCCCAACCTTAGTTCTCTCTCTCTCTCTCTCTCTCTCTCTCTCTCACACACACACACACACACACACACACACACACACACACACACACACACGGCAAAGATAAAGCTGTATCGGATAAGTCCTAGAAAAAACTAACCGATGAAAAAAGTATATTCATCTATCCATCGAGCGATAACGAGTTAGTAAAAACGCCAACAAAAGTTACAGCACACACTAAACAACGAAAGACGATTCTATACAGTTCACAAGTTGATCACACAGCTAATCTATTTATTTATTAATTATATAGAATAGTTACAAAGCATGAGAACAGCACATAAAGGACAGAGGAAGACAGTGCTATACCTATCCCAAAGCTAATCACTGTGCTAATCTTTTCATCCGTTTATCACAGCAAGAACCCTCAGAACAAGCAACACACAAGATCAAGACAAAGTTCCATAAAGCAAACCCATTTTCTTAATTTATTTATGACAAGAGAAATATTCCTAGAAAGCCTACAGAAGGCACACCACACAAGGCCAGTACCAAGTCAATCCAAGGCCACTCAGGATGATGCTGTTCACCTCATAGGCGAGAATCAGTAATAAAGCCAAAAAAGAAACATCATACATCACACAAAGCCAATACAGAGCCAATCAAAGCTCAGCTAATCAATGAAAAGCCAACACAGCCACACATTTATCACAGGACAGTAAGTGAAAAAATCTACACAGCAAATAGCATTCACCATACAAAGCAAGGTGTACCAATCCATAGTTAATCAATGTGGTAATCTAATATTTTTTCACAGGGAAGAGGTGAGGGAAAAAACGAAAGATGGAACAATACACACAAAATAGGGCAATGCAAAGATAAAACCGACCAGAGAGAGTCATAAAAAGCTAATACTGCACGATATATCCCTCTATCACAGGAGACAACGTACAAACTAAATAAATGAAGTAACAAATCCCTTCCTTCATATATCACAGCGATGGGCTTGTGGATAAATTACCGAAGCAGCAACACATGGAAGACAAGGCAAGACAAAGGCTACATCAGACAACAGTTAATAAAATGACTATATATTCACTCATTTAACACAAGGAAAATTGGTGAAAAGGGCACATAAGAAACAGCCCACACAACATTTGACCAAGACGAGGCTATTCCATGTAAAGCTTAAGTATGAAAGGTAAACTATTCATCCGTCTCTCTAACAAAGATGAGTTACCGAAAAAGCTACATAGGGAACAACACACACAACACCTGAAGCTAAACAGTATAACACCTCAACGAGTAATTGTTCAGTAAATGTTCAACTTAAGCCTCAGATAAAATAGGATAAAACATGAACAGTCAACCCTAAAAGATTCATTCAGTTCTGTCCTTCACCTTTTCTAACCTGCTCAAGCAATTTACTACCTGGCCACACACACACACACACACACACACACACACACACACACACACACACACACACACACACACACACACACACACACACACACACTTTTTTAAGTCGCATTCTTCACTACTCTGTTTGTATGAAGAAAGCTTTGCTACCACCATCCATTCAGGAATACAAAAAATATCACCCCCATCATCATCATCAATCGCTCCAACAATTTCTTCTTTTCAATTTACAATCCATGTGAGAATAGATGACCGTCACGAATATTCTTTTAACCACTTCACACCGACGATTCTTGTCTTGCTTCCATAAGACGAATTTTGTTTTTTCGACCTGGAAGAGTTGACTAAAACCTCCAGTAACCTTTCCCCTGCTAAAGGTCTGTTAAAAGTTAAATATCGGTCGGTGGTAGTAAAAATGAGAGAGAGAGAGAGAGAGAGAGAGAGAGAGAGAGAGAGAGAGAGAGAGAGAGAGAGAGAGAGAGAGAGAGAGAGAATATTGCTAACCTACCCCACATCTCTCTCTCATCGATTTACTGTTGTACTTAGGCGAAGAATATCATCACCTACCCTCTCGCTTGTTTTTTTCCGTCTTCAGTAATTAACCAACTGAAGGAATAAAGTCATCATCACCATTATCATACCTAATTGCTCCTATCTCTCTAACGACTGACCACGTAACCTAACAGCGCATCATTATCAACATATCTGGCATCTCTTATCTCCCTCCTTTAACGACTGATTATGCTGCATAGTTGTACATCATCATCATCATCATCATTATTATTCAACCTCTCCCATATCTCTCTTTTAACGACTGAAAATGTTACACAGTTTAATCGCACACCATCATTACATTCATTACCACCCTACCTCTCTCGCACCTGCCCTTCACCAATACTTCATTACATATTCAACAACTTGTCATCATATCATCATCATCTCCATATCCACAACGTGCAATCTCTCTCTCTCTCTCTCTCTCTCTCTCTCTCTCTCTCTCTCTCTCTCTCTCTCTCTCAACTACGATACTTATTCGAAAGCCACCATCACCATCATCATTACTGGAAACCGCTCATCATTTTACGCCATATTTTAGGTGGCAGTGGAAGACACTTAACACCTTTTCCTTAGCGATCTATTCTGCTATTACACCTTAACATTCTCGTGCATCCTGTTTTTATAGGCATTAACTCGTCCATGTATGCACAGGTAATATACAGGAGATGCTGAAATGTCACGTGCAAAATAAATCGTTATGCAAGAGGCGTTACGCAATCCCCTGTGCCACTTAGAATGCAACCCTTTATTCTATCCCTATCATATTGTCCTTTTTCAGCTACTGTCAAAAAAAAAAAAAAAATCATCACTTTATCCGTAAACTTCTCTGACCTTTCTTACCAGCTCTGTAAACATCATCTAATCAAGCCACTAAAGTGAAAATAAAATATCTCTGACCTATCTCACCTGTTCTCTGTAAACAACAAGTAATCAAGACACTAAATTATCTCACCTTTTTACTTGATAGCCTCATCAAAAGCACTTCCGCAAGCTACGCAACTCCGACCTTTTGAGTTCATTATTTCTTCACATCATGTTAAGGCAGCGATAAACAAAACTAGGCTTATTATGACCAAATTTGTGTGTGTGTGTGTGTGTGTGTGTGTGTGTGTGTGTGTGTGTGTGTGTGTGTGTGTGTGTGTGTGTGTGTGTGTGTGTGCGCTCTCTCTCAGTAACAGACTACAAAACACAGATCCCACGTTTGTTTCGGATCTGTCCAAGCTCAAGAATGAAGGTGACGACCCGCACTTCAGAACAAAACCAAGCCAGCAAGCACGACACACCGCAGAACAAACCAGCCATTTTTTTAAACACACTATAATCCCTTCACTTCAATAACGTCTTCAAAAAGCTTATAAATCCTACTACCAGACGACCCTGTTAAGCTTGGGAGAGAGCTTTCGAATTTGCGGGGAGCTTCCATTAACCTCTTCCATTACAAGACATGAATCCTCAGTTGAATAAAATCGTCCACAGGTAAGAAGAATGAACTACACTAATGCGTTATCGTAGTGAGGAGGTTAAGCAACTGAGAGTTTAAATTTGGTGGGGAAACTGGTCTGATGAAGGTAACGCCAAAGCAGAGTTGTACCAGAAATACAAGAAAATTCTGAACTGTAGAAATTAGTGAGACGTGGTGGGGAAACTGTTATCCCCTTCAATCCCATGGCATTTACTATTCTGTTATTGTTATCTCCTGGCTTCTTTATTAAGCTTAAGATAGGCTTTTCCGAGTCACTGGCACTGTATTATATAGTACCTCAACAATCCTCTTCTTAACGAGAGACACAAGTTGAATAAAACCACTTGGTACTAGGAACAGTAAGCTCAAAATTTCGTCACCATACTGATGTGGCAGGGGAGTCCAGAGGCATCAATAAAACATAAATAACTAAATCCTTTCACCTTCTATGGACGCATTAACCTCTCCAATCCAGTGAGGTGACTTCTTTTTTTTTTTTATTATTAGCACATTTTGAGGTGTATGGTACGTAGGACTGCTAAGCCCCAGGGAACGGGCTCTGAAGTCTATGCCCAGAGTCGGGAAAGAAACTGACGATTTAATTCAACTTAGGAGAGATCTAGTAGTGAAGGGGTTAATGAAGGCTATATTTTACTCCTCCAGCTAGAACCATCTCTCCAAAGCTAAATAAAATCGTCTGAAAGCAGCTATAAAAAAAAATATCAAATGAGCTAAAGGAGCGATGCAATTATTTTACTTGTGCTACTTCATGGCAATTTTTTTTTTTCAACTGAAGGGAATTCCAAAGGGCTTGACGACTAAATGGAATAAACCTTGAACTCTGACATATTCCGTATGCAGACTGAAATGGTTCGGCTTTAGCCTGTACAGTATATATAACCCAGTTGCGTCCACGGTAGCAAAAAGGTAAATAAACATGGCAAGTCCTCGTTTTGTGTCGTCTTTTTTTTACTCTCTCTCTCTCTCTCTCTAACTGCACAAAATTACACGACATTAAAGAGAACTCGCTTGTTAAAATTCCATTCCCCTCCCATAAAGGTGATCTGCCACTTCCTCCAACTTGCAGCAAAAACTGTATGGAGAAAGCGGTGACATTTAGGAACACATACCTTGCATTTAATGACGTCTGCCAGTGTACACAATATCCATATCAACGGAAGTTTTTACGGAAGATCGACTGAAGGCAATTAGGGCCGCAGCGTAAGTGGCTCGGGAGATTGCGCAGTGCCAATTCCTAAGCGATTCATTTTGCATGTTACACTTTCTTCCCCCCGTTTTACATTACAGGGACAAACCATGACGATTCCATGTCCATACAGATAAAACAGGGGAGAGTTTCAAGATTCAAGAGGCATAATAAATCGCTCAGAAAAAAGTTGCACGACACCTATAACGCCACCTAAAGAACGTCCCGTAGATTTATGTACACTATGCCCATGAATGAAGGTTCGATTCCCTACACCCTTTCAGCCCCATGACGTATTATTTGCTTAATAATTACTATCTCTAGACGATTTTACTCAGGTTAAGTTTCGATTTGGATGGAACAGATATAGCTTCCAATAACTTCTCTTCTAAGGACTGTCGATCATAAAAAAATAAATAAATAAATAAAAACTAAAAAGTCTGTTGATATCAAGAATAAAATCAGAATGCCATCCTCAACGTGATGCCTCCGTCTGCTTCACTTCAATCATGCTGCTCTCAAACGATTTCGCACAGCTCTGCAAAACGCCGTAGCAGAGAAGCAGTTACCAAGCTGCTCAAGTTCCAAGTCTCTCAAAAGCTAAACAAAAATCAGCTGGCGACAACAAGAATGAAGAAAAATAAGGACGTTTTCTGACCTAAGACGACGTATATATTAACATTCTTGCCATCTCCTGACGATTATATTCAGCATAAGAAACTTAAGAACTGGAGGGATGAGATTTTGGCGACAGCAAGAATTAAAAGAACAAGGATGTTGTCAGGCCTAAGACGATTTATATATTTTCATTCTTGCCGTCCTTTGACGGTTATGTTACGCAAAAGAGAATTAAGACCTGGAGTGGTCAGACACAGCCTTCATAACCCCTTCAAGATGAAGGAATTGTCATAAGGTAAATGTAGCTGGCTAGTGATAGCGAGAATCAGATACAAAACACGTCCTCAGATTAAAGATATTCTCTCAGGCTCCTACGACTCCCACTCAGCCGAACAAAATCGTCTGGTGTCAGCTGGGATACAGAACAAAAGCTGCCTCAACCACGAGAGGGTTAGTATGACACAAACCTACTTACACATGGAACAAGCTTGAAAAACGCTAACATCAAGAAGGACCGATGACCAAAAATTTCTCGGCGGGGAGGAGGAGGACCGACTAAAATCGATACCACTCCCCCCCCCCCTCGACTCAAAAATAAAAATCTAAATAAGGGCAAAATTCTGAGTGGTAAAACAACGAACAGTCCCGGCTAATGACTGGTTTAGGGTCATTAACAAAGATTAGGTTCCGAGGTTTAATTGTTCTGTAAATATGCCAGGGTTTCTGTGTGTGTGTGTGTGTGTGTGTGTGTGTGTGTGTGTGTGTGTGTGTGTGGAGAGAGAGACCCGAAGGCGCCACTCTGCAGACTCATGAGTTGTGATGAGGGGGGGAGGGGGGAGGGGGGTGTTTGTTGTTAAATAGCTGTTAGGTGGAGTTTAATAGACTTAGATGGATGAAGTGCTGCTTGGGATTATGAATACTCTCTCTCTCTCTCTCTCTCTCTCTCTCTCTCTCTCTCTCTCTCTAACTTCACTTAATTATTCACTCACTCTTCACTTCCTGATTCTTGGCCTGAATAATTAACACGTGCCTTCCTACTTCCAGCATACATTTCGTCTTTCCACTTCCTCTCGCCATGTCCCCCCTTTCCTTTCTCTTTCCCATTTCCTGTTCCCTACTCCTATTTTCCCTTTTCCACTCCCATTCTGCCAACATTTTTCTACTGTACATCCACCCCAATCTTCCCAATCTCCCTACTTTCCCTTTCTCCTCTTTTCTACACATTAAAATTATCACCTGTCAGTGACATTATAATTCCCCCCATATCCTCCCTCCCTCCCCCTCATTCCTTTTAAAAATTCTTACTCTTTCCTTTCGTATTCCTTACCGTATTCTTCTTCGCACTCACACTCTTCGTTCTTCTATTTCCTCTCCTAGATCATACCTCCCCTTCCTCTGAAACTATACCTCTCAACCATCCGTCTTCTCCCCTTCCTTTATCAGAAGAGCAGTGTTGATATTACACTGCACTCCCCTCAACTAACCTACAGAAAATCGCCTGAAATAAATAAGGGAACGTAAAAAAATTCTAAAATGTTAAAATCTATGTTCATGAATTTATCTAGCTGGACTGCCACCTCACGTGAGATTAGAAAAAAAAAAGTACAAATAATAAACCTACCTACGTCTACCTGCACTGTGACGAAATGGCTGTACAATAAACTGGTCTTGAAATATTTCTAATAGTATCGCCTGGTATATGGGGAGGGGAGGGAGAGTAGAGGGGTAATAAGTGAGAAATATATTATTTTTTGCTTTCTTTACCAGGTAACCTACAGCTTCACGGTCAGTAGGATATCTTGTGCTTTATCCTCTCCTTCGCTCCCTAAACAGTTTAAAATACAACTGCATAATTACTGAAAACCACACACACACACACACACACAAATCCACTGAGGCATGACACAAACCATCACTTGCTGGATAATTATGATTCGCTGGGTGTAACTGCCCGAGTGCCACAAACCCGTGTGTCACCTTCACGCTGCTGTCATTCCTCCTTGAGAATCCATCACGCAAGTGAAAATTATCCTCATAGATAATTAATATAGAAATGGTAAGAGGCAAAAAATGTATAAATCACCACATCTTTTGGCATCAGTGTTACGTCGACATTTAAAAGCATTATTTAGCTCTTTGACTACAGTCAACGTTTGAAAGCATGCACTACGATTATTCTGCCAAAAAATTATTGTCGAATGTTATTACTACAGCACTGAACAATCCGGATGACCACTGTGGTAAAAGCTGCGGTGACTGATTTTCCAGACTCAGTGAGGTGAACGATTCAGTGCAAAGGTCACCGTGGGATAAACTGGTGTCTGACAATCAGCGAATGGACTGAGTTTAGTTTAATGGCAAATGATTTGGGACTCATAAATGAACAGTACATCTGAATCAATAAGGTTTACTCTGAACACTTTACAGCATAATATAGATGAAAGAGGCATTGCATTATTATTTAATCAATAGATGGGCTATACCATATCCTATCACTTTCATGGCAGATGTGCAATAAAAAAATGTCCTGCACCTGCGTGAAGAGCACAAAATGGAATTTTTAGCAGACCATTCACTTAAATTTAATATATACCTATACCAACTGAGACGATGGATATTTTTTCCAAAAAGTGTTGAAATGTTCCTTATTGACAGACCTGGTACTTTTTTTTTCATGCTGCATGCCTCCTAATTTAATTTGTCCGAGCGAGGGCGAGGACAACTTACTTCAGCCGAAATTCAGTTAGGAGTGTTAAGAATTATTCAGCTTGGGCTGTAAAAATGTATCCCTCACCATTTGGGGAGATCCCTCTGGGCTACTATCGCCATTTGGGGAGACGTAAAAAAGCACAAAGGTGTGAAATATTACAAATATGTGTTAAAATTCACACCGGGCGAGCTCGGACACGTTCCACATCTTTAGTGTGGACGTAAATTTCCTGTTACCTACTTCTTTGCATTTTTTTTTTCTACTGATTCCGTGCCATGCATTCATTACTGACGTTTTCCAAATAGTTAATGGAAGACGTCTTGGGTAAGCAGTAAAGAGCTTCACTGGGAACCTGAAAAAGTCTCATCAATACAGTACAAGTAAAACCTGGGTGATGGCAAGAATAAAAACCAAAAGCCACGTCACTGCACTAACCCGTTCACCTTGTACATTCTGGTCTCGCTACCTTAACACGATTTTGTTAATATTAGGAAGGGCCTTTCGTCATAAAAGCATTAATAAAAGCTATATGTTTTTCCACCAGTTCCAAAGATCTCACTAAAAAAAAAAAAAAAGTAGAAAAAGAAATTGTATGAAGAAAAAAAAATGTCATCCCTATGAAAAGGTTAAAATGTAGGTTTGGGGTTTGGGATAGCCAGGTGAGAGAATGTAAGGGAAATTTAGGAGGTACTAGAGTATCAGATAAAGGGACACACACACACACACACACACACACACACACACACACACACACACACACACACACACACACACACACACACACACACACACACACTCGTACTGAGGCGTTTAAGAGCAATTTACGAGGTACTAAAATAAAAGTGCTGACTATCAAATGAAAGGAAATAAAAGGCACATATAATCGTAAAGAGGTGATTAAAAACAGAAATTGTAGAGAGAGAGAGAGAGAGTTAACCCCTTCAGTTCAATGACGTACAATTTACTTTATCCTAACACACACACACACACACACACACACATTTGCCTGTTCACTCCTTCAATCCAATGACATATAAATTTTAGCTTATTCTTGCCTTCTCCAGGCGATTTTATTAACTCTGAAAAAACCATCTGAAGTGAAGGGGTTAGAGTGTCTTCACATACCCTTTCACACCCTGATTTCCTCCTTAAGCTTAAGAGAATCGTCTGAAGGTAGAAAGTCTGAACAAAAATATCTCTTATAAATTATATTGTCTGAGAGAGAGAGAGAGAGAGAGAGAGAGAGAGAGAGTGTGTGTGTGTGTGTGTGTGTGTGTGTGTGTGTGTGTGTGTGTGTGTGTTTAGGAGACATTTACGAGGTGACTGAGAAAAATCCAGAAGAATATAAGGTGGTCCGTAAATAGCGCTCCACTAGCAACTCAAAAGGCGACATCACAGGAGCTCAGTCTGCTGGTGTGGGTGTGGCAGAGAGCTGAACTGAACAAATGATGCGAGATGGACACAGATAACGCTGAGTGAGCCGTTCCCGCAACACATATTAAAAAAAAAAAAAAATCACCCGGAGGAAAGGACGAAAGCATTATATACTGTTCATTCTATTAATAAATTTGCGCAGATGTGGCAAAAAATAAAAATAAAGTCATGGCCCTAAAATGATTTACTCCTTCAATTCCGTGACATATATTTTTCTTAATTTATTCGTGCTACCTCCTGACGATTTACCGGTAGTTAATTTTGGAGAGCCATCTGTAGTTAGAAATTCTCCACTAACCCTTTCAAACCAATTTTCTAAAACTGAGGAAAATGTCTGAAATGAGCAGCCGTGGTCCTAAGGCAATTATGTCTGTGGGTGAGTCCAGTGAGAGAGCTTGAGAAAAAATTACCTGCTGTTAAAAGAAAAGCCGCTTAACCTCCTCAGTTTCATGTCCTTTATTATTATTATTATTATTATTATTATTGTTATTATTATTATGGTTTTGTTTAGCCTAGGAGAGACTTTCTGAAATGTAAAGGTTAGATACAGCCCTCATAAACTAAGAACGAGAAATAAGTTATTGGGTAACTCAGTCTCCATGAACCCCTGAACAACCTTATTTACCACCCTACGCTGAGCAAAATCGTCTGAAAGCAGTAATAATAATAATAATAATAATAATAATAACAATAACAATAATAATAATAATAACAATAATAATAATAATCATCATCATCATCATCATCATCATCACAGTTACAGTGCGAGTTTGAGAGATTCCGGTAAGACAGCTTAGAAGATATTTACGGGGCGATAAAATAGGAAGGCTACTATCCGATGGAAATAAGAAAGTTACTATCAAATTAAAAACAGGTCAAAAATGTACACAGAATCGAAAGTGACCTGGGAGACTAAAACCATATCGCCCTAAGTCTGTGAAATTGTGAGGGGGGAGAGGGAAGCATCGGGGAGGGGGAGGGGAAATGTCCGGGGGATGGAGAAGGGGAAGTGTCCGGCGAGAGAGCTTAGGGGGAAATTTACGAGGTGGTAAAATAAAAGTGTTGACTATCAGATAAAAGGGGCGGGAATTACACCCACACGTGCCATTAGCCCCCGTGAAACAATAGAGCCCCCGAGTCCCACCTTCACGGCCACGGCTGAAACAAAAGACACTGGCCTGGTATACGCATGGTCGTTAAGCCAGCCCGAGCATATTCATCCTGGTTGATAATTGGCCCACTTAAGGAGGGGATTAAACAATATACATGGGTGGGGCTTTTATCTGTATTTATGTATTTTATTCTTTGTTGGTAATTAGTCTACTTAAGATGGGGATTAAAGACTTCACTACTACGATGGTTATTGTTTTTTTTTTCTTATTCTATTTACTTTTATTATTTTCCTTGATAATTAGTCCTCATGAGGAAATTAAACACTTCACTTCAGAGATGTCCTTTTTTATTTTACCTTTTTTTTTATTTGTTTTATTGCACTGCTTTAATTCTTTTCTTTTTTCTTTATTTTATTCATTCCCATTATCAGCCTGATGTATGTGGTTACTACACTGCTTTATTACAAGGAATTTTTTAATTCTTCGTTGACACTGCATTATCTTTATATTATTATACTTCGCTATTCCTCTTTAATAATTAGACTATGACAATTAGGCCACATAAGAAGGTTTACCACAGGGCTGCATTTATCATTACTACAAGGCTGCATTTACCTAATACCACAAGATTGCATTTATCTATTACTACAAGGCTGCATTTATATATTACCACAAGGCTGCACATATCAATTACCACAAGGCTGCATTTATCTATTACCATAAGGCTGCATTTATCTATTACCACAAGGCTGCATTTATCTATTACTACAAGGCTGCATTTATTTATTACCACAAGGCTGCATTTATCTACTACCACAAGATTGCATTTATCTATTACCACAAGGCTGCATTTATCTATTACCACAAGGCTGCATTTATCTATTACCACAAGGCTGCATTTATCTATTACCACAAGGCTGCATTTATCTATTACCACAAGGCTGCATTTATCTATTACCACAAGGCTGCATTTATCTATTACCACAAGGCTGCATTTATTTATTACCACAAGGCTGCATCTATCTATTTTATTCTCTCTATGTCCAAATGATTTTCTTCAGACTAGGGGCGACTTCACAATCACAAGGGGTTGGATACAACCTTCATTAACCCCTTCACTACGAGGGGGCTCTGCAAAGATGAGTACGACGTTATCGGGCTGAAAGGGTTACAAGCAGGGGAAGGGTAGGAAGGGGTATGAGATCCCTATTCAGTGTGTTAAATTGTGTGTAAACCTTCAAACGCACGTATTTTCCATTGTGTGTGTGTGTGGGGGGGGGAGTTGGGAATAGGGATAAGAGGTCACTGAGAAGAAGAGAAGGAAGAAGGATAGTTATGACACAGGAAGAAAAGAAGGGGTGGAAGGATAGCTGGGGTGTAGGGGGAGGAGGTGAGGGCAAGGGGGAGATGGGAGGGGTGAAAAGGGGGGAAGGAAGATGGGAGGTACTCTGAGCAGGAGAAGAGGAAGAATGACGGAAGGAAAAGAAGGGGTGGAAGGAAAGCCGGGGTGTAGGGGGAGGAGGCTAGGGCAAGGGGGAGGAGGCTAGGGCTAGGGGGAGGAGGCTAGGGCAAGGGGGAGATGGGAGGGGTAAAAAGGGGGGAAGGAAGAGGGGAGGTATTACCAGAACTGCGTAGTTACAGTGCCACAATTACCGCATGATACAAAATTGATGGGGACGCTAATAGTCGGCGGCAATTACGACTCTGCCACATGATAAAATTTTTTGGAATGGGGGTTTTGCAAATACGACGGCTACAAAAATATATCTAAATTTTTTCCGTCAACATATATTCGTTTTTTATATTTCACAATGAGGGAAATTGCGAATGTATGTTCAGATCTGCGTTGGTGTTTGGTGACGGAAATGACGTGTGTGTGTGTGTGTGTGTGTGTGTGTGTGTGTGTGTGTGTGTGTGTGTGTGTGTGTGTGTGTGTGTGTGTGTGTGTGTGTGTGTGTGTGTGTGTGTGTGTGTGTGTGTGTGTGTGTGTGTGTGTGTGTGTGTGTGTGTGTGTGTGTGTGTGTGTGTCACAGATACTAATACTGTCATAACTATATTTTTTTCCCCATGAACAATTATTCTTTTTCGTACTAATGCATTTTGAAGGAAAAAATACGTATTTATAGTCGTGTGTGGGTGTTTGGTTATGTATATATCTTTTTTCAGGATATTTTTGGTTGCTGGACTGTGTGTTTGAAATATCCTTCTTTCTTGCTTCTCAAGTCAAAGAACCTTCAATTGAAATTTCTCTCTCTCTCTCTCTCTCTCTCTCCCCTTTTCGTTCCCCCACCCTTCCTCCTCCTCCTCTACCTCCCTCTCGCTCTCGTGCACCCAGGAATTAAAAACTTTTACACGGCCAGCGCAGTATTCCAGATGTCAGACTTAACAAACAGTCGTGGCCACATTTGCATCAGGCTTCAGCTGCATATAAATTAGGGTATTAAAATGGTGCGCATACAACTTTGTGGCGCGGCCACTGAGGGAAGAAGAGGCAGCAGGGAGAGTTATGATGCTAGTGGTGTGTAGGTCATGGTGGTGTGATGGTGTGGTGGAGAGAGGTGTTGTGTTGGGGTGTGAGTGTGGAAGAGCCAGGGGAAGTTCTGGTGCTACTGGTGCGTGTGATGGTGGAGTGAGGTGGTGTTCCTTGTGGCGTACTGTGTGGTAGAGGAGAGGGAGTTACAGTCCTGGTGGTGCGTAGGTTACGGTGATCGGGTGATGGTGTGGCGGAGAGAGATGGTACGTGTTGTGGCGTTCGGTGTGATGATGTTTGTGGTGGAAGTCGTGGTGGTAGGGCGGTGTTGTGTGGTGGTGATATTGTGGTTTGGGGGTATGAGTAGTGGTGACGTATGTTATAATTAGTGTGATGTCGTGGTGTGATGGATAGAGAAGCGGTGTTTCTTGCTGTGTAAATGTGGAGGTGGGGTGGGGGTGTGAGTGATGATATTTGTGGTGCAGGTTGTGTGGATCGCGGATAGTGGGGAAAGGTGGTGTTTGCTGTGATGTAGGTATGAAAGAGGCAGGGTGAGTTATGGTGCTAGTGGTGCACTGGTTATGATAGTGTGGTGAAGCGGTGGTATGTATGAATGGTGGTTAATGTTGGGTGTATAGTTTGAATACATGGATGGGAAGGGCTGTAGTGTGGAGTGGATGTGAGTTGTTGTTGTGGTGTGTGAATGTTAACTGGTGGCGTGTGACTTGGTATGGTGGAAAGGTGGTGTAGGGTGAAGATGTGGGATGGGTGTGTAAGTGATGGTGGGTGTGTTGTAGGCTGTGGTGAAATGTGATGCGGAAGTGGGTGAGTGATGATGGCTGTGATACGAGCATTAAAGGTGGTGATGGTGGTCTATCTATCTATCTATTGCCAGACGCCATATCCCCGTAAGGGGTAGCCATTCGACTCTGAGTTATTTGTTTTACAGGGAAGGGCACTAACCCTCCACAAACTCACTTGTTGACACGTAGGGAGCAGTGGTGGTGGTGCTGCAAGAATAATCAAGGTTTTGGTGAAGATCCTGAAGAAAGTAGGGCTTGTGGAGTAGGGCATGGCTGTGATTGTGGTGTGGATGGTGGGAGCTGTGGTGCGAGTGTGGACGGTGGTGGTGTTAATTAAAGGAGGTCTCCAGAGAGTAATTATATAATATGTAGGTCACAGTGATTAATGAAAGTGGAGGGGGTGGGAAGTGTGGTTATGAAGGTTATGAGTCGGGCGGAGGTTGTGGTGTGGGAATAATGTTTGAAGTGTGGATGGTGGTAGCTGATGTGATGAACGCTTTGGTGGGAGTGGTAACCGTCGTACAATCCTTGGCTGTAGTGTGGATGGTGGCAGTTTTAACAATGAAACTAAGGACGCGGGCAGTTTTTGTGCTGGAAGAACAAATGTAGTGTGGATCGCGGTAGTAATGGTGATGGTTATAGTGTGAATGGTTGATGTGGTGAGAGCAGTGGCTGTTTGGTGCATGGTCGTAGTTGTGTTGATGAAAGTTTTGGTGTAAGTGGTGTTTGTGGGAAGATAAACGTTTATGTTACGTATAATGGTAGCTGTGGGGAAGGTGTGGAAAATGCATAAGTGGTATGACTTGGTGAAATTAAATTAGTAGTAGAGATCGAGACGCGAGGCAAGAAAAGAGACGTGAGATAAGAGCTATGATGACAAGTGAGGTAAGGAAAAAAGAGCAAAGGGAAAAATAACTAATGAGGTGTAATTGGAAATAGTTTCAGTAGTTTGTGTGGCGCCAGGCGTGGTGTGTGTGGCAGTAGTGGGTAGTTGGGGAGTGATGTAGGGATATGGGAGGTAAAGGGGACGTTTCGGGAGTGATGTAGGAGTGTGGGAGGTGAAGGGAACGTTTTGGGAGTGATGTAGGAGTGTGGGAGGTGAAGGGAACGTTTTGGGAGTGATGTAGGAGTGTGGGAGGTGAAGGGAACGTTTTGGGAGTGACGTAGGAGTGTGGGAGGTGAAGGGAACGTTTTGGGAGTGATGTAGGAGTGTGGGAGGTGAAGGGAACGTTTTGGGAGTGATGTAGGATTGTGGGAGGTGAAGGGAACGTTTTGGGAGTGATGTAGGAGTGTGGGAAATGAAGGGAACGTTTTTAGGAGTGATGTAGGAGTGTGGGAGGTGAAGGGAACGTTTTGGGAGTAATGTAGGAGTGTGGGAGGTGAAGGGAACGTTATGGGAGCGTTGAGTTGTGGGAAGTTTTATAGTAGCGTGGATAATGAGCGGAAGCTGTGAGAGTTTTGGGGAAGTTCTTCTATTTCTGGCCCCTATCTCACGCCATCTCTTAGGCAGGAATTAAGGCTGGGGTGATGATGATGATGGTAATGGTGTAAGTTAAATGGCAGTACGGCATGCTTACTCTCTCGTGTTTGTATGCTGGGCTTAATTTCACTGAGTACTTGTAAAGGCCGAGTAGAAAATTATCATGAGTCCAAAGTTAAGGTAAAGTCTCTCTCTCTCTCTCTCTCTCTCTCTCTCAATATCCGGCCAGTGATATGTACACAGGAAAACCATAACTTCGCGTCCTTGTCGTACTATCGATGTCTATCTATTGCTATTCTATTGCCTGGCGCCGCTTCCTCTGAGGGGTGGCCTCGACAAAATTGACCTCTAGGTATTTGTGTCCCTACTAAACAACGACCAGTCAATGCTACCCAAACCTTCGCATTCTGACCCGAATTGTAAGTGGTTGTGGAGATCTAGCAACACCTCTTTTTTGCCGATTTATTCCGTACATTACACTTCCGTATCCTCTAAACTGCTGCTGATTCAAACATGCAGATTCACACCGTGCTTGGCTATCCTTTTTTTTTTTTTTTTCCAATTTTTTCTGACACACTCTCTCCTCGTCAGGACCGTAGTATAGATGGCACAGGAGGCTTCGTAACATATCTTCCTTATCTATTCATTTTGCTTACTACACCCAGCCATTTTCTCGTACGTTATCTACATCGCTATCTATATCAACGTGGTTTTTATCAGTGACATCATCATCATCATCATCAGCCGTTGCAAGTATATAGCTGAACAAAGACCTACCCCAACTTTTTCCACGAATTCCTTGACTGAGCCAATCTCTACCACGTTTTGCCTGCAAACTTCTCTATCTCATCTCTCCAACTCTTGTCTGGACTTTTTTCTGCTACGGAGTCCAGCCAGCCAGCCTCTTGCTCCATCGGTTATCCCTTATTCTTGCTACATGACCTGCCCACCTCCATTTCTGTTCTAATCAGTGACGTGCTAGATAATATTGAGGTTCAACAGGTAAAGTGAGAGAGAAGTCCTACGAAGTTTCCCATGACACCTAAACGGTCTTCGGTCTCATACCATCCATGTGCGCTCCGTAACACGCGTCAAGCAACTGTGCTCTTCTCTACAATCTAAACCATAGCGGCGTTCGAAGCTGCATTGTTCTGCACGGTGTACAAATGTTGATATGGTGTTCGGGTTTAGCGATGGTGTTTCGAGATGTCTATCTATCTATCTATTGCCAGACGCCAAAATCCCGTAAGGGGTGACCACTTGACTCTGAGTTATTTGTTTTACGGGAAGGGGCACTAACCCTCCACCAACCCACTTGCTGACACGTAGTGAGCACGTATGGTATGGTTATATGGTTACTACCCAGCGTTGTAAATGATTTCTTGGGTTACAGGAAACCATTTGGCTTGTCACACAATGTAAAGCTACCTGTAAAGAAAAGCAATAAGAAGTGACAGGAAAGATGGGAGGAAAAGGAAAAGAGGAGGGCAGGCACAGAAAAAGAATGATACAAGCTAAGGAAGAAGTAGGCAGCAATACATCAAGTGAGTGGATGATGGTCGCCACCACCTACCACTATTTCGAGATGTGTGAAAAGTTAATGGAAAAAATAATAACACAGATATTCCACAGAAGCAAAAATACTATAAGACGTTCCAAGTAACGATGGTGCTTGTTTTATTTCGAGTAAGGACGATGATCGGCAATAGTGCTGCTGGTAAAGTTGGTGCTCGGTAAGGTGAGCCAGGTAAATATATGCTGTTCTAGGTAAATCTGGTGTTCAATAAAGGCGTTCAAGGCACAAGCGGTGTTCGGCGAAGGTGTTCCTGACAAAATGATAATAATAATAATAATAATAATAACAACAACAATAATAATAATAAAATAATAATAATAATAATAATAATAATAAATAATAATAATAATAATAAAAATCATAATAATAATAATATTAATAATATAACAATAATAATCATAAGAGGAAATGGAAGAAGAAAGTAAAAATAGAGTTCACTAATGTTCAGCAAAAGTGTTCGGCAGAGGTGTTCCCAGGTACCAATGGTGTTCCGTTCAACAGCAATGTGGAGCGCTTACTTAGAATCGTCCACCGCGCTCCGTTGCAATATACAGCGTTAAGCCGGAACGCTACGCTTATGTGTACTGCGTCCGGTTTGCGCTCTGTGGCCGGATGCAATTAATGGCGAAACTCGTAAGCTCTTTTGTTTTAACCGAGGCAGAGGAGCTGAGGGTAGGGGGTGAGGAGGGGGAGGAGTTGCTCTAAAGAGAGGGAATGGGGAGGAGAGGAGGGGGGAGGGAATGGGGAGGAGAGGAGAGGGGAGGGAATGGGGAGGAGAGGAGAGGGGAGGGAATGGGGAGGAGAGGAGAGGGGAGGGAATGGGGAGGAGAGGAGAGGGGAGGGAATGGGGAGGAGAGGAGAGGGGAGGGAAAGGGGATGAGGAGGGGGAGGAGTTGCGCTGAAAAAAGGGGTGGGAAGAGGAGGGGAGGGGAGGGAAAGGAGATGAGAAGGGGGAGGAGTTGCGCTCAAAAAAGGGGAGGGGAGGGGTAAGGGGAACTGCAATTAAGAGGAAGTCAAGTCACTGAATACAAACTGACGACTTAAATTTCTGAGCAAGTAAGATATAAAACAAAATACTAAATACACAAATAAGAATTACAAGTGAAAAAAAGTACATAATCAAAACGAAGATATAAACACACAATCCTTACAAAAAACAAAAAAGAGTAAAAAAATCTGTAATAAGTAAAAAGAAAAATACAAAAGACTATTCCTGCTCCCCGCTCCGAGTTTGCCAGCGCCTGTATATTGTTTGTAATTGTTGTTATTTACTGTAGTTACCTGCAGTTATTACGCTGCGATTATTATTCCAAATGTTTGTTAATAATTTGCTGTACCTGCAGTTATGTTTTCATTTGCCTGTGTTTATTCGCATGTAATTATTTTTTTCTGTTAAGTTTGTTTGTAGGAGTTATTTACAATTTTTCCTTCTGCGTTTGTCAGAAGTACTTTTCTTATGGGTTTTCAGTAATTACTTCTGCGGATTTGTGATGATATGACTGCCTGTGTATTTTTAAAAACTTTTTTATAATGAGCACTGTACTGCACACAGAAATCATATGTCTGTTGCTGCATAGGCAAAATTATTACCGGCATGTTAACTAATTATAGAAGTTAATGTGTTTGTTATTTGTCCGTGCTAAGGGGTCCTCGTATCAGCCATGTGTTAAGAGTGCAATGCTGTATGCTAGTGAGTCTTGGGCAATAAAGGAAGAGGATATATGCTCAAACGTACAGAAATGACAATGATTAAATGAAAATATAGTGCGTCCTTGAATACGAGGCCTGGAGGGGGGCTGGCGTAGGACTGTGATGTACTGAAAGGAAGGATGGGACCTGGATGTCTTGGCGTTGTGATGAGAAGGGGTAGACTGAAGTGCTTTTCGACATGTGGATGACACCTGGGGGCGGAAGGTGAGAAGTGTGAACATCGAGGGTAGGGCTTCGATAGCAAGACCAAAAAAAATAATAATAATAATAAAACCTGGGACAAAGTCAACGGCTGTGACCCCAGGGCTATGGGACTGAACAGAATGGCTGCCAGAGATCGAGGAGCGTGGATAGCCGACAGTAGGCGACCAAGGCCACCGCACGCAAGCATGTTGGAGCCTTTATAACCGATACAAAACGATGATATATGTCTGTAGCATCATACTGTTAACTGCCTGTACTTGGTTAGTTGTGATTATTTGTGTTTAGCCATTTATTTGTTCTACTTTGTCTAATTACCTTTATGTGCTATGTAGTAGTTCATTGCAATTTATTCTGTTAGGAATTTGTGTTTGCAATTCAATTTTAAATTCATTTTTATTTCTTTGACATCAATTACGCTTCTTGTCTTATAACACGTCTCTTCCAAACGGAGAGAGAGAGAGAGAGAGAGAGAGAGAGAGAGAGAGAGAGAGAGAGAGAGAGAGAGAGAGAGAGAGCTTTGAGTATTGTTTCCCAGTATGTTCGTGCCTGTGTGTGTGTGTGTGTGTGTGTGTGTGTGTGTGTGTGTGTGTGTGTGTGTGTGTGTGTGTGTGTGTGTGTGTGTGTGTGTGTGTGTGTGTGTGTGTGTGTGTGTGTGTGTGTGTGTGTGTGTGTGTGTGTGTGTGTGTGTGTGTGTGTGTGTGTGTGTGTGTGTGTGTGTGTACTGAATCTGAAAATTCAAACTCAAAGTGTGCGTGTGAGTGAGTGCGTGGGTGATGAGTAAATAAAAGGCATGGGTGACTGGCACGGAGGCAGGTGTTGGTAGGGAGTGAGTGAGTCTGGTTATTACGGGGCATGATGCGGTGTGCAGGCCTTGGGTAATTATGGCTGCTGCCTCTACTAGCCTAACTAACCATAATTAACCTCATTACCCGGGTTAGGACCATTGTTCTTGTCGCGCTTATTGTAATGACTGGCTTTAGTTTGGGAGGCTGGGGGGATGGGGGGAATGGGGAGGTTTGGGGAGGTTGGGAGAAGAGAAGGTGTGTGAAGGAGTTGAGAAGGGGATGAGTATGACTGTGGATGGGAAGATGAGGACGGAAGAAGGGATGGAAAAGAGTGAGGATGTTGGAGGAATAGGTGGTAGGAATGATGATGTACGGGCTGTTTTGTGGTGTGGGTATGTGGCAGAGAGTGTGAATGTGGTAATGAGTGTGGAGGTCGTTGAGGAGGGGGCAGAGGAAGGGGTAGTAGTGGAAAATTTAAGATGGTAGAGACGGTTTACGAAGGGGTGTTGTGGTGGGGGCTGTGAACAATACTCCATTTCACCAAGTTTGGCACCAACAGCGATGTCATCAATACCTGTAGTGTTGATGTAAATCCTTTGCACTGGGTGAACCTCTATTTACAACCTTGAGAACCAATATAAGGGCAATACAAAAAGGTATATCCAGTACTGAGGACCTTTACCAATGCTACAGGTGTTGACTGATATGGTGCCAGATTTGGTGGAGTATAGTAGTGCAGGTAGCGAAGAGTGTGCGAGCTGTGGAAGGAAAGGGAAGCTGTGTTGGAAAATCAGGGTGATAAACTAACGATGGAGGTGACAACAATGAAGAGGGGGAAGCTAAAAGGCCTGATGAGGTTGGATGAGGTGGTGGTGGTGGTGGTGGTGGTAAGAGTGAAGATGAAATGGCTCAAGAGGTTGGAGGAGGCGGTGGTGGATGTAACAGTGGTGGTGGCGGTGGCAGCTGAGAAAGCGATGATAAGGTAAGTGTACTGGTGAAGGCAATGGGAGTAGTGATGACAGCAAGGGCAGTACAATTGGAGATACAGTATATAACAGAGGTAGATACGAGACGATGGCGATGACAAGTGGGGATGGACAAGTGGACAGAGCATCGGAATGGTACTTGTGGTCACGAGTTCGATCCTAAGGTTCTGTAGGTTTAGTATGACGAAAAAAATTTGAGAACACACTGCTCACTAACCTTCATAAAGTCTCACTGGCATGTCATTATAAAGAGTGTCGTTAAAACCATCACACCAGCTCTGTGCGTGCAATCATTAGCATATCGCAAATTGGATGGTGGGTAATTGTGCTTAAGTGGGGACGTGTGAGGACTGTTGGTAACCTGCCCACTGTTGGTGTGTGGCAAGCTGACGACGGCTCCATGGGACGAGGCCTCCTATTGTACAGTAAGTCTTGAGTCGACTGCATGAGAGAGAGAGAGAGAGAGAGAGAGAGAGAGAGAGAGAGAGAGAGAGAGAGAGAGAGAATCGTGATATGTAATGGAAAATGACTATGATGATAATGCGAGTAATTAAGATGTAATGATGGCAGTAATTGCGCATTGTGTTGTGCTGGCTCTTGGTGATACCTTGAAGCACTGTCGCCTGTCATATGAGGGATCGTGGGGGTAGGGGGCAAAAATCCACCCCATCCAGAAATCCACCCCACCCAAAAATCCATCCCACCCAGAAATCCACCCCATCCATTCAGTGGCTGCCGTGGTACTGGGATTGGTTTGGGAAGTGTTAAATGGTCTGAGCCTTGTTCAAATACGGGATGTGGGTTCGAGCTATGTAACTTCACCTACAGTATAGTCACACGGAGGCCTTACCTACTGTAGATCTAATACTAACACATCTGACCCAAGGACGTTATTTTCTACTGGTTTCCTATGAGGGCAATATGACTCGGCCGCGGAGAGTCTTTCTGAACTGATGGCGTTGGATATTTCGTCCGTTCACCTCTTGGGTATCAGAAATCTCTCCTAAGTTGAATAAAATCGTCAGAAGGCAGCATTAATAACCTAAAAAAAAAAACATAGTAGTGAAGGGAGTACCAACTGTCCCCTTAAGAGCAGTAAGACACAGAAACAAAACATGATGCAAATACCTAAAAATTACTCTCTAAAAATAATTTACTTTCATGAAGGTATAAAATGATCGTTATAACAGTGAAAATCCCTTCACTGTTCTCATCAATATCACTGCCTCAATGTCCTCGGTCCTCAAACATCACCACTGTCATTATCTCCCCATTACCTCGTCACCACCACCATCATTTAGTCACCCCATTTCATCACCACCTCCATCACCATTTTCTCATCCACTCAATCATCAGCAGTCTCTCTCACCACCAATCTCTCATCACCACCACCTCTCATCACCACCATCACCATTTCTTCCTCCTCTATTTACCATTACCCTTCTCATCACCACCACCATTTCCATATACCCTCTCATCATCACCACCATCACCATTTCTTCATCTCCTCTCATCACCACCGTCACCACCATGATTCTCATGTCCCTTATCACCACCACCTATATCTTATCCCTCTCATCACCACCATCCTCCTCATCATCATCATCACCACCACCATCTCCTCTTCATTCTCACCATCATCATCATCAGGCAGAGGCATTTACCACACCACCTCATCAGAAAGAACCAACAGAGGAAAGCAATTAACATGTCATTGCTGGCGTCACCGTAATTACTGTAGCGTAATCATTAACTGTGCTAATCACCGCTCTCACCCTCGTTAGGTCTGACACAGAGTAATTACCAGACCCTGCATACAAAATTCACCACCAGGTTGCACAAATAAGTTTCAGGGAGTGTGCAGGGGGTTGGACTGGGAAGGGGAGGGGAGGGGGCAGGAGAGAGGGAAGGGGGAAAGGGGAGGGGTGTGGGGGAAGGGGAGGAGTCAATGAAATAATGATACAGAGGCATAAGCTTTTGGATCAAGAGTGGAAGAGGTGGGTGGGGACTGTGGAGAGAGGGGAGAGGTGGGAGAGGGGGAAAGATGTGAGCGAGCGGTTGTGGAGGAGTAGTGGGATGGGAGGGAGGAGAGGTGGATGGGCGGAAGGTAAATGTGAAGGAGGATGAAAGGTGAGGACGGAAGAGGAGGAGGGGCAAGAGAGAGGGGAGGAGAGAGAATGGGAAGAGGATGTAAGGGATGGAAAGTGGAGTTAGGATGGAGGATGAAAGAGGGGATGAGAGATGGGGAGGAATGGTGAAGGAGTACTGAAAGATGAAGAGGCAGGAAAGAGGGGAGGGGAAGTGGGGAAGAATGAAAGAGAGGAAAGACGAAAGAAAAGAGCAGGGAGTGAAAGATGGAACTGGTGACAGGCTAAGGGACGAAATGAGATGCAGGTGATACAGTGAGGTGAGAGTACGGCGAGATGCGAGAGAGGGTGAGACTTGAAATAGTGTGAAAGATACTCTGTAAAAGGTGAAACAGATAAAGAAGAGGGTTGTGAAAAAGGAAGAGCTTTAGGTAAAAGACACGATATGATATTTAGAAGAGAAAAGAAGCAAGTGAGTATAACAAGTGGTCAGTGCGAGAGGAGGGAAAATATTATGTGAAGGAGAGGCTGTTGTGCGAGGTGAAGTGCGATGAGCGACACAGTGATATGAAGTGAAAATGAGGCCTGATACGGGATATAACAATGAGGAAAGAGGTCTCTGAAAAAATAACAGACTGAAGTAACATAGGGGGCTCAATATTCGAAAAATTATGATATATAAGGAAAAGTAAAAGAAAAGAGCTTTGTGATCAAAATCAGGATGCTGATGCGAGGTGAGAGATGGAGTATGAGGAAGGTTAGGGAAGGGGTGTTGGAGCGTGCGGGGTGACGAAGCAAATACAGAGAGGCAACAGGCGCATCAAGAGTGAAATGGAGCGTGGTGGAAACTGCCTGGGTGTTAGAGGAGCGTGGGTAAACAGAGGAGCATTGTCGAGGCTTGGGTAGTAAGCCTTGCCGGAGCATGGGCAGGAAGTGAAGTGCACTGAAAAAACGAGGGTGCGGAATGAGAGGAGCAAAGCTAGCACTCGGGAGGCAAAGCAGTTCAGGTGCGTGCATATAATGGTGCACGTTTTCCCAATTTTTTTTTTTTTCTGCATACCGGTCTGTGGGCTTCCAACCAGGCTACTTCGGAGACTCCCAGGTGTGAATTAATTAATAGATTCGAGTGAAATGCTGAAACTCACACAGCAGTGCAACGTTAAAAGTACTTAATAAATCCAATGTAAAATGTTTAATCGAAACATAACATACAGAGCATATTGAATGGTAAAACTTAACTCTTGTACTCATCAATCTGTGGCAAAGAACGAACACTACCTCACAATACCATGAGAGGACTGACTGACTGCTGATTCCTGTGGCGGGCTTCAGGGACACATGCTTGTTGATATACTTTAAACCGAATACTGATAAAGTCTATAAACTGATATACAAATTTTTTTCTGACGGATTTTAGTGTTGAGGATATACCTCCATTTTATCAATATAGATGGGATAGAAAATGCCAAGACAAGTATAGCCTCATTTTCCGTACTAAGATGAACAATTGCTGCCACTCAACATGAAGTACAGCGTGTATATGAACAGTACAGTTACTCTCGCCCATCTAAACCACCAAACTGCACGACAAATTTGATAAGAAAATTAGGTTATGATGAAAAAACTCAGCTCATATATAGGAGCTTATTATTTATTTATGAGGAGTTCTCTAAATTCCCGGTATTATTTTCACGGTCCAGTACTGGTCCGCGGACAGGAAGTTGGGAGTCCAAGTGTGTGTGTGTGTGTGTGTGTGTGTGTGTGTGTGTGTGTGTGTGTGTGTGTGTGTGTGTGTGTGTGTGTGTGTGTGTGTGTGTGTGTGTGTGTGTGTGTGTGTGTGTGTGTGTGTGTGTGTGTGTGTGTGTGTGTGTGTGTGTGTGTGTGTGTGTGTGTGTGTGTGTGTGTGTGTGTGTGTGTGTGTGTGTGTGTGTGTGTGTGTGTGTGTGTGTGTGTGTGTGTGTGTGTGTGTGTGTGTGTGTGTGTGTGTGTGTGTGTGTGTGTGTGTGTGTGTGTGTGTGTGTGTGTGTGTGTGTGTGTGTGTGTGTGTGTGTGTGTGTGTGTGTGTGTGTGTGTGTGTGTGTGTGTGTGTGTGTGTGTGTGTGTGTGTGTGTGTGTGTGTGTGTGTGTGTGTGTGTGTGTGTGTGTGTGTGTGTGTGTGTGTGTGTGTGTGTGTGTGTGTGTGTGTGTGTGTAGGGAGGGTCTCACGAAATGTGGCGGAAACTGCTTGGATGCTAAGAGAGCGTGCGTACAGAGGAGCTTTCAGGGAATTTCAGTACTTGGAGGAGCGTTGTATGAGCCTGGGGTGGTGAGAGGAGCATTGCGAGAGCGTGGGTTGAGAGGAGTGTTATGGGAGTGTTGGTAATGAGAGGAGTATTCGGGAAGTGGGGATAGTCAGAGGAGTATTGAAGTATGGGTTGTGAGAGGAGCGTTGAAGTATGGGTAGTGAGAGGAGTGTTGAAGTATGGGTAGTGAGAGAAGCGTTGAAGTATGAGTAGTGAGAGGAGCGTTAGAGTACGGGTAGTGAGAGGAACGTCAAAGTAAGGGTAGTGTGAGCGTTGAAGTTAGGGTAGCGAGAGAAGCGTTGAAGTATGGGTAATGAGACGAGCGTTGAAGGTCCGTGAGTAAACAGTGTGGTGGGAACAAGGATGGAGAAACTTTGCAGAAGCATGGGGAGTAAACCTTGCATGAGTGTGGACATGAAGAGAGCATGGGTAATTAAAGAGAAACGTTACTGAAGTGTGGGAAAAGAGAGGAGCATTGCGTTGAAATGAGCAGGAATAGTAAGCGGGGTGTTGGGACTGCGTTGGAAAATCTTAAGAAGGCAGGAAAGGAAGGGACTGGTTGCAGGGAAACTGGAGAGGTATGATTCGTAGAAAGGGAAGCACTGGGGCCAGAGCTGGAGAGTTGACGGGCAAAGAAGCACTGGAAAGGGGTAGACAGACGGTAAGAAACTGACTGCAGGGACATCGAAAGAGCGTGGGTTGTCAAAAAATAAAAAAGGAAGAAGTGAGTATGGACTGCTAGAAAAGTGTTCGTGGTGAGAGAAGCGCTGCAAGTATTACACTCGCAGTTACAACAGTACTGGGTAAGCGTTGGAAAAGCAGAGACAGGCAAAGTAACGCTGAATGTGCCTTACAACAGCACTGGAAAGGCATAGACAGGCAGAGGAGCGTTAGTTGGTAGGGAGGGTGGTGGGTGTGGTGAGATTATGCAGGGGGAGGGCGAGGGAAGGTGGGGGTGTGGGGGACTAAGGAGCTTATCTCCTCCGTGAGCACGCCTCAGTTTACAAGTCTCACCGCACTTACACCGCCACGCTACAGCCACAGCACGGCACGGCAAGGATGGCACGGAAGTGAGGGAAAGGCAGGCATGGCAGGGAAGGTATCGCAGAGGCAGGAAGGCAGAAGAGGGATGAGAGACTGAAAAGGGAGGCAGAGTTGGCATGAAATGGGTGCAAAGGCAGACACGGCAGGATAGTCTTGGGAGGCACGGTAGTGAGGCACGGCAGGGAAAGTACGGCAGAAGGGGAACGGCAGGGGAGGTACGGTAGAAGGGGAATGGCTGGGGAGGTACAGCAGAAGGGGAACGGCAGGGGAGGTACAGCAGAAGGGGAACGGCAGGGGAGGTACAGCAGATGGGAACGGCAAAGGAAGCACAACAGGGGAGACTTGGTAGGGGGAGTTGGGAAGAAAGGGAAAGGAGGACGCTGCTGGGAAGGGACAAGAGTCTTACAGGGGAGGCAGAGGTGGCATGCAAGAGGAGGTATGGCAGGTGGCATGGAGATAGTTGAAGTGACGTTGAATGGGACACTGGAGTGGCACGGAATGGGGAACTGTGGCACGCAATGGGGAACTGAAGTGGCATGGAATGGAGAACTGAAGTGGCATGGAATGGGGGACTGGAGTGGCATGGAATGGGGGACTGGAGTGGCATGGAATGGGGGTCTGGAGTGGCACGGAATGGGGGGACTGGAGTGGCATGGAATGGAAGGACAGGAATGGAATGAAACTGAAAGCGGGAGTAGCACGATATGAAATATGTCGCAGGGAATGACATGACACCGAAAACATGGTGAAAAATGTACAGGTGAAATGGGAAGGGTGGTACTGCAGTTGAAACACGTGGGGCGGGGAAGAGGAGAAGGGGGATGAATAACAGAGTACGCAAAAGTGGGGCGACAGGGGGAGCACGGTAGGGGCGGCAAGGTTGGGATGATAGGAGAGTGGCACGGCTGAGGTGACACGGATGAAGTGGAAGTGTATGCACAGGGGAATAAAGAAAGGTAGGCAAATGTGTAGCAAAAGGGCAGTCAGGATTATATGGATGGGTAGGCAGAGTGATATGGATGGGTAGGCAGAATGATAAGGATGGGTTGGCAGAATGATAAGGATGGGTAGGCATGGGGATATGGATAGGTAGGCAGGGTGATAAGGATGGGTAGGAAGGGGTGATATGGATGGGTAGGCAACAATGATATGGATGGGTAGTCATGGGTGAAGTAGCAGGGGATGTATCAAGGGCAGAAGAAGTATATAAACGTGGGTAAATTTAATGACGGGGTGGCAATAGGATGTGTGGATTACTCTAAGTTACAATTCAATGACAACTATTATAGGATGCCTTCAACTATACAATGATGCAACAAAATATATCCCCAAACTGAAAATCCTTAAATAAACAGATTCCGGAAGTGCAACCAGAAAAAGGATAGCATAATAGTTAACTCTGCTACAGAAAGGGAAGAACATGATTTCACTCGTGTCTCTCTATAGGATTACAGAAAGATCGTAAGGTTTTCTGTCCACCTGAGGAAGAGAATATTAAATCCTGAAAGCAAGTCGAAGGACAAAGACGGAGTAGAGCTCAATACCAGCTCAGAGCAACGTGATCAATGTACGTGCGCTACTGAGAAGGCTTTTAACTGTTCTTGCGCACAATAACACAAGCACACCAAAGACGGAGAGAGACTATGAAATAACCCTAAATCATCTCACCTACAGTCACTTCTCCTCTACTAATCCCTAAAAAAAAAAATTGCATTAAGGGGAAAAAAAATCCTCGGTCCCTGGTACACACGGCGGCGTCCCCTCCCTCCTACTACCACAACTGCCACTACCACTGCCTCGGCCAAGTTTACCAAATTTCAACCACAAACGCAGCAAATAAACTCACGAGGGATTACGTCACATAAATCTCCGGCTGGAATTTCCAAACCTTCCCGCAACCCACCTACTTTTTGGGGAGGGTTTACTTTCTTTATTGGATTTCTCTGGTGCCGGGGAAAAGGAAGGGAGAATTGTCAGTGTAATCTTCAATTGTTATGTACAGGTAAGACAGATTGTATATAGTTTCTCTCAATAATACAAAGTTTCAAAACATTCATTACGGTACTAAAAAACTGGAGTAACGAAAACATTAGTAATAACACGCGAAATTACAGTGTTATCCACAATAGCAGCTAAATAATAATACTCTATCTGTCTTTCTATTGCCAGACGCCATAATCCCATAAAGGGTGGCCGTTTGTCCGAGTTAGTTGTTTTTAAGGGGAGGGTCACCAACCCTCCGCCAACCCACTTGTTGATACGTAGGAAAAGGGCTGCATCATCATCATCATCATCATCATCATCATAATTATAATTATTATTATTATTATTATTATTATTAGTAGTAGTAGTAGTAGTAGCAACAACAGTAGTAGTGGTAGTAGTAGTAGAGTAGTAGTTATTGTTGTTGTTGTAACGATATTATTACTAATATTATTACAGAATTACATTCTTATTATTATTATTATCATGGTGGTAGATGTGGCGACCATCATCAACTCACTTGATGCAGTGCTGCCTACTACTTCCTTCACCTTTATCATTCTTTTTCTATGTCTGCCCTCCACTCTCCCTATTTCTCCCATCTTTTCTGCCTCGTTTTATTACTCTTTCCTTTTTAGATGGCTTTACAATAAGTGAAAAGCCTAATGGTTTCCTATTAGCCAGGAAACCATTTTAAACGCTGGGTGGTAACCATATAACCAACCCATACGTGTTCCCTACATGTCAGCAAGTGGGTTGGCGGAGGGTTAGTGTCCCTCCCCGTAAAACAACTAACTCAAAGTCAAACGGCCACCCCTTACGGGATTATGGAGTCTGGCTATGGATAGATAGATAATCATCATCGCTATCATAACAAATTACTACTAAAACCTAAAACCCAACATTTCTACAGCATGAACACCACCATCATATCATGGAACAACACTCACATAGTCACCAGCATCATCATTCTCTCTCTCTCTCTCTCTCTCTCTCTCACACACACACACACACGTCCACCTGTTCCCCCCACCACTCACAGGTAAAAAAAAAAAAAAAAAAAAAAAAAAGAGGTGGAAAGGGATGAGAAGGAAGGAGGGGTAGAGAAGGGAGAGAGGAGGAGGGGTAGGGAGGGGAGATGGAAGGAGGGGTAGGGAGGGAAGAGGGGAGGAGGGGCAGGGGGGGAGGAGGGGCAGGGGGGGAGGAGGGGCAGGGGGGGAAGCGGGGAGGGGGGAGTTTAACAGACCTGCTCATCGAAGTTGGTAAAAGAAAAGTTTGAGGCCGTGAGGAACTTCCAGACAAAAGAATGAGGTTCGATGGGCTAGTCTGGGAAGGAGGAGAGGGAGGAGGGGGAGTGGGGGGTAATTGGAGTGGGGAATTGTGCAGAGATGGGGGGAGGGGTGAGAGACAGCGGGAGGAAGGGTGAGGGTAGAGAGAGTGTGAGAGGGGAGAAAGGATGAGGGAATGGGGAGGAGAAGTGGAGAGAAAAAAAGGCAGAAGACTATTAAGGGGAAGGATATTGAAGAAATAAATGAACAGACGGAGGACAGGACGGGAAAGAACAGTGTGAGAGGAAAAGAAGAACAGTGTCAAGGAAAGGGGAGACATAAATAAAGAATACTGGAATACAGACTTGTCAGGAAAAAGGGAGAGTGAGGGAGGGGAGGTGATGAGGGGGATGGGAGAAGGGGAGGGGGGGGGAGAGGGAGAGAAAGAGAGAGAGGAAGTGAAGAGAGGGAGGGTAGCACAATAACATTACGTGGAAGAAGCATGAAATAAGGGAATTCTGAGATAACATGTTGGTTTAGGAGGGAGGATGAGGAGGGAGGAAGTGGGTGAAGGAGGGGGAGGTGGAGGGAGGAGCAGGAAGGGAGGGTAGAGGGTGTGATGAAGCAGGATAGAAGAAAATGTTTCGGCGGAAGAGGAGGAGAGATAAAAGGGAATGTTGAAATGAAGGTTGATTATGAGAGGGGAGGGAAAGAGTGGAGTATAGAGTCGAGACAGCGAGGAGTAAGGAGTGAGACGGTGAGGACGGGGGAAGGGACGGGAGGAACGAGGGAGGTGAGGTGGGAAACGAAAAATTAAAAGGGAGAAAGACGGGAAAGAGGGGAGTGAGGGTTGGGGATCAAGAAAGGCAGGACAGAAGTGAAACATTTGGTGGAATAAGAGAGAAAAGAACGACAAATGTCAGAATGAAGGTTGACCAGAAAAAGGGGGAAAGGAGAATGGAATGAAAGAAAGTGATAGGGGTGTGGGAGAGGGAGAAGGGGAAGGGGAAATGGGGAAGAAGGTGGGTGGAGGAGAAGGGGGCTGAGAGGGGGTTGAGAGTATGAACCTTTAGAATGAGGAAGCGTGAAAGGAAGGGGGGAACGGTCGGGAAGAGGAGAAAGAGGATGGAAGGGGGTGGGGTGAAAGAGTGAGTATTGAGAGCTGGAAGACAGAAACACATGAAGTGGAAGAAGAAAGGAAGGAGAGAGAGAGAGAGAGAGAGAGAGAGAGAGAGAGAGAGAGAGAGAGAGACTGAATGGACAAAAGAATACAGGAAGACGAGCGTGAGGAGGAAGGAGGGGCAGATAAGAAGAACAGAGGGTAAGAAGGAAAGGAAAGGAGGGGCTGGGCAAAAATAAAAACACTAAGGAAATACAGTAAGGAAAGAGATGAGAAAGTTGGAAGAAAACGGAAAGGAGGGTGAAATAAGGCTGAGGAGGAAGAAGGGGAAAGGGGATAAAGGAAGGAATGGAAAGAAGGAAGGATGGAGATGTTTGAGGAAGATGGGGAGAAAGCAGGAAGGTGGAAAGGAAGAAGGGAAGAGGAGGAGGAATTTAGAGAAGTGAAGGCAGTATGTAGATGGAGGGGAAGGAGACCGGGTAGGAGAAAATGAAAGGGAGGGAAGGAGGGGAAGGAGAGAGAGATTCGGGAGGGGGAAGAGGAGGTCAGGAGAAAGGTGGAGTGGTGGACAGAAGCGGGCATGAAGAAGAGGAAGGGGAGGGGAAGAAGAGGTCAGTAGGTAGGCAAGAGGGATGGGGAGGGAGGAGGGAAGACAAGGAGGGTGGAGAGGGAGGGAATGGGGGGGGGGAAGTAAACAACAGCGGATGAAATAAAAAGAGAAGGACCTTGGTAAAATAAAAGCCGTCCTTCTCCTCCCCATCTCGTGCTATGTCAAGTTAACTCAAACACTTCACTCCCTCCCCCCTTCTCTCTCTCTCTCTCTCTCTCTCTCTCTCTCTCTCTCCCCAATTTAATTTCCTCCAAAACTCCCTCTTCCCTCTCTCTTTCCCGACGTTCTTATTATTCCCTCTCCTTGATTTTTAGTTCGCATCCACTCCACATTTTTTGTGCCTTTCTTTTCATTACTTCTTCCCTTCCCTCAGTACGTATGTCTTGCTCATCTTCATCGCCCCATTTTTCCTTCCTAACTCTGCTTTTTTATATTCTACTCTCCTTCCTATTCCTCCCTGCTTCGCATTTTTTCCCGTTCTTTTTCCCTTTTACTCTACTTTCCTAGCTTCTCTTCTACTTTCTCGACTCTTTATATCACCTCCTTCTTTCCTATGCCTGCCCTACCTTTCTTCTTGTACACTATTCTCCTTCCTTACTTTCTGCCATTTTACTTCCCTACCTCTCGTCTTTTCACCCCATTCCCTCACTTTCTTCTCCCATTCTTATATTTTTTTCCCTCGCTTCCTTCCACCCTCATCACACTCAATCATTTACGTAACCAAATACAGGAAGGAGGAGAGGGAGAGGCACATACAGTAGGAAGCGACTCCCCCTCTCTTACTTTATATTTATTTAGCATATTTAACACGATGACGGGTGTTTATCATGTATTTTTGTCATCTCCAGTCTTTTTCATTTTCTTTTTACCTTGGCTATATTGACTTAAGCCTTTCAGAAGATGACACTATTCATAATTTATCCTTGTTACCTCCAGCCATTTCGTCCAACTTAAGTTTGTATTTATTTAACTCATTTAACACAATGGCGTCTTTCATCCTTCATTTTTCGTACCTACACATTTTTTTTATAATTTGGAGAGAATTTTAAAGCCTGAGAAGTTAGGTGCATATTTCTTTAACACCTTTACTAGTAGATGGATCACCTAAGTGAAATAAAATTGCTTGGTGACGACAAGATCAACCCCTGTAGCTCGAGACGTTACATAAATATATTTCTCTTGGTACCAGGTGATTTTAATGAACAAGTGAGAGAACCCTTGTGGTGAAGGGGCTAATGAAGGCTATATCAAATACCTCGGGTCTAATATGTAAAACATTGTGTGTGTGTGTGTGTGTGTGTGTGTGTGTGTGTGTGTGTGTGTGTGTGTGTGTGTGTGTGTGTGTGTGTACGAGCGCTCGCACTGGATTACGGATTATAGGAAAAACGAATGGGGGATTCGGGATGGAAAATTTATGGGGATTTTCCTTTAAACCCGAGGATTATGTGTTTATATCTGGGTGAAAGAGGGAACAGATTATTATTATTATTATTATTATTATCATTACTATTACTGTTATTAATATTATCATTATTATTATTATTATTATTAGTGATTATTATTATTATTATTATTATTATTATTATTATTATTACTGTTATTAATATTATCATTATTATTATTATTATTATTGTGATTATTTTTATTATTCAATACGGCGACGTTTTTCTCTCTTACCTTTCCCTACCAGCCAGTAAGCTGAAAAAGTTGTTCCACTTCACATCACCGCACTGAGTGAGTTAACAGATGAGAGACGGCTGGGTATAACAATAATAGTGCTTTCTAATTCACCCAGGAATAATAGCGTTAACCCTCTCATGGTTGGGACAATCTGGTATTCTCATCCTGCTTACGTCAGACGATTTTAGTCAGCTGAGAGAGTCATAGGAGCCTGAGTGCTATAATTTGTCAACGTACTCCTGGATGACACATACATCAAAACTAATTTGGGTATGAGCTGTAGAAATCCTCTCGAGAAAGCAGGACCAAACAAATGTCGTCATCGCAGTGAACGTCCTTAATTATAAAAACACTGTCACAGTAAATGGGTTTAAATTAGCACTGCAATCTTGTCATCAAAATCACATCCAACAATCAGATTATTTATTTTTCACTTTATTCAGGCTAGCAAACGACGGTATTATTTAAGCTTGGGAAAACATCTCGTATTTTGGGTGTTATTGGAGGCTGTTTTTAATGCTCGTCTTAAAAGTCACACCTACACGAAAATATATGGCCTGGACGTAGCAAGAATCAAATAAAGAGCAGGTTATGGGACTGAAGGGGTTGATCCGTTTACCCTTATGGCGCTATTCATTTATTTTCATTTATTTTTTAGCAAGATCTATTTTTTTTTTTTTTTTAATTTTGTGGACAGACATCTGAACGGTGAGTACATAAACTGATAAGAAAATGTAACCTTCGTCCATCTGAGAGAGAGAGAGAGAGAGAGAGAGAGAGAGAGAGAGAGAGAGACGGACAAACGGACAAAGACAGAGCGAGAGAGAGACCAGAGAGAGAGAGGAAATCAGGAGACAAGACTGAGATGAAAGTGTTGGCTGCAAAGGACCTGAGGAAGGATTGTGTGTGTGTGTGTGTGTGTGTGTGTGTGTGTGTGTGTGTGTGTGTGTGTGTGTGTGTGTGTGTGTGTGTGTGTGTGTGTGTGTGTGTGTGTGTGTGTGTGTGTGTCTTTGAGTGTGGACGAGTATTTTGTCACTTGAAGGGCGAAATCTGCTTCAGTCTCTGTCCCACCACCTGGCTCTTCCCAAGTTCGCATCCTATTAGCTCTCGTCTGAAAACAAAATTCATCACACCAAAAGCGTTTCTTTCAGCTCTTACTTTTCGCGACATTTACCATAATTAACTACATATCAGTCTCGTCTTCCTGCATCTTTTTTTTTCTTTCTTTTTTTCTTTTCTTACCTACCTCCGTATAAAAATCTATTGCAAACGAATATTTGGCTGTGTTCTCCTCATGTGTGTTCAGCATCTTTATAACACCTTCTATGCCTTCGTCTTCCTGCAGATCAAAGAGTGAGAAATGCGCTTAGTGTGTTTCGAGCAGCGATGAGATCTACAAAGGGGAACCTACAAAGGGGGCCCCAGCTCTGTCTTTCTTCATTGCTCTGTAGGTGACTTTGATACCTGAAGCCGGATTGTAGCTGCCAGGCATCATAAGAGAACATGACAATAAAGAATTTGGCAACGACGGAATCGCCATTATGTGCACTACAGCATAAATTGTACGGCTTGCCCCTTGGACCAGACCTCCCCCTCCCCCTCCATCTTACGACACCGCAAGGAAATCATATTTAATCTATATACATATAAATTTATATAACTTATTTATTCTTTCAATAGAAATTAACTGATTTTGCAAAGAGATTTATTACCACACGATATGACTGATGGTGACTAGCTGGGCACCGAAGTTTCAAACTGAAGGTCCTAAAACGTCAATCATTTCAGTGTGAGGAATGCGTGTTACCTTATTTTTTTTTTTTAATACGGAACAGAAACCATAATAAGCATTACTGTACAAGCTACATGATTAGTCCCCTTCTCACCCTCCCATCTCCCCTCCTAACGGGCCATCTACATGATCAGTGTGCACCTCTGACGTTGGAGTAAAATTAAGAAAACGAGGAAAATCAACATGCAGACGAGATTAACTGATACAACATCCCTTCTGCTCATCAGTCATTTATAGCGTGCATCGTCACTGGGCTTCGAAACTAATAACTCCGTGTCCAGTGATCATGTGGACGGGATTTTGCATACTCTCACACCTTCATTGCAGTCGTTTATAGCACAACCCTCTGATCCACCTCCCACCCACCACATTCACAAAAACACTTCTATAGTCATTTTACATTAACCTGGCCCGGCTGTTTGTCCTTTTGCAGCGTACTTCACATAACTCTTTGACAGAATATGACAACACCGTGGCTCTACATCTTCTCCATAACACTTCTTCAACCCGTGCATCTAATTCTAGTGTTAATCTCCCGATGCAATTCGGTAATCAAGATGTAGAGATGATAATTTTAGGCCAAGTTAGAGTGAAAAGGGTACAGTCAATGTCTCTCTCATCCTGCATCTCTCAGTTCATCACGAAGATTACCTAACTCTGCTTCACTATACTGTATATAGTGAAGCACTATATACAGATCAAGCACTATACTGTATATAAGCTTCGTCGCTCCAAGTCCCAAGGCGGCCTGATAACAGCTTATGTATGTACGGGTATAAATGTGTGTATGTATGCATGTATGAGTGGGTATGTATGTATGTATGAATGTACAAGTGTGAATGCATGTATGTATGTCTTCAGTTCCTGGCATAAATAGAATCGCTAGGAACTCTCTCTCTCTCTCTCTCTCTCTCTCTCTCTCTCAAGATATTCCTTTCCTTTCCTTGTCCTATATAGTAATTTAATCTCTCCGTTTTCTTGTTTAACTCTCGCCATTTTTCTCTTGTCTCCCTAAACAAAAGTGAATAGGAGTTATGCTGAGGTACGTGGACAGACAGATGGACATACAGACAGACAGAAAGCCAGATACATAAATGGTATATACATTCACACATATACATACATGTGTAGATAGATAGACACATACATAGATGAGAGAGAGAGAGAGAGAGAGAGAGAGAGAGAGAGAGAGAGAGAGAGAGAGAGAGAGAGAGAGATTGACTGATTTCGCAACTTCTTTAAAAACGGAGTGAGGAAAGGAGTGTGCAACCCTCCAATAACCAAAAGTTACTTAAGGAAGACATTGGCATTATATGTACTTAGCCTGCGTGCTATTATACAGGGAAAGTTCAGCAGCTAGGGAGTCAAATCAACCCGTATCTTTATTTCACCACGGTCTACATAAATGACCGTCAATTACTAAGGGACTGCCTGAAGCTGTGCAATCTCTGTTTCACGTATATAGTTTATGAATGAAATCTCTCCTCAAAATATAACTTCAAATAATCAGTCAATCAATCGATCAATCAATAAACGGAAAAAATTAGCCCTCCACGGACCCCCACCGAATTCTCTTAACATTTTCAAACAGGATTATTTTTCTTGCAATCTCCGGGTGATTATTTTCTGTTTGAGAGAAATTTTTATACCGCATGGGTTATATATAGCCTTCATTAACTCCTCCACGAATAAGCTACCACGTAGAGCTGAATAAAATCGGCTAACAGCAGAAAGAATAAAATATAAAGTGTGGTACTATAGCTGCATGGTTTAAGCTCATAAATCCCCTCCCCCACTCTCCTCCCCAGCCCCTCCCTTCCTAAATGAATCGGCGTCCCCTCCCCAATCCGTCAGTTAATCACGCCAATCCAAAGCCAACAGAGAAAAAAAATCCCCAAACACATTTTACAAGCCAACAAAATTACTCCCCCTCGCCCCTCATGCCGACGAAATAACTCCCGACAAAAAAAAAAAAAAAAAAATCAATGCTCTCTTCACCACCATCCCTCCTGACCGACGAAAATAAACTTCCTCCCAGCGAAGAGAATATCGTCCCTTCACACCTGACAGAACGGCAGCTCAAAATGTGATATACTAATCTTTTCTTGTTTCTAGCTATTATTTCTTGGTTATCCTCTGGTCCCTCAAGCAGCAAATATTTACCACGAGAATACGGAAAATATTCTTAGTAAAATAACCATTAGTAAGGAGGACGTATTGAAAGAAATTAACAAGTTAAAACCTCAAAAATCGCCAGGTCCGGACGATATATATGCAAAAATTATAAAAGAAACCAAAGAAGAATTATGTCAGCCACTTTTAACGTTATTTAATGACTCTTTAAGTTCAGGAGAAGTTCCAGAGGCGTGGAAAACCGCAAACGTAGTGCCCATCTTTAAAAAGGGTGATAAATCAGCTGCGTCGAATTATCGTCCGATAAGTCTAACGTCAATAGTAGGAAAAATGTTAGAGTCAATTTTGGCAAATAAGATTAGAGAACACTTAGAAAGATTTAATCTTATAAACGAAAGTCAGCACGGATTCAGGCAAGGACGATCCTGCCTCACAAATTTGTTGTCATTCTACTCGGAGGTCTATGAGGCAGTAGATAGCGATAAAGCTTACGATGTTATTTATCTGGACTTTAGTAAAGCTTTTGATAAGAGTCCCACACGAAAGGTTAGTTACGAGTAGAAAGGTTCGAGCACACGGTATAGACGGCGATATCTTAAAATGGATAGAATCCTGGATGAAAGGACGAAAGCAGAGAGTATTAATAAATGGAACTAAGTCGGACTGGGGATTAGTAACTAGCGGTGTACCACAGGGTTCAGTACTCGGTCCCTTATTATTTATCATATATATAAATGATCTAGACTTAGGAGTCAATAGCAGAATCAGCAAATTTGCCGACGATACAAAAATAGGGCGTATCATTAACTCGACTGACGATTGCCATAACTTACAAAAAGACCTCGATACATTGTCCAAATGGTCTAAAACTTGGCAAATGGAATTTAACGTTGAAAAATGTAAAGTACTTAACGTAGGCAAGACCACTGGAGATACTAAATACAGCTTAGATAACAAAGAAATTAGCAAATCGGAATGAGAGAGAGATCTAGGAGTTATGATTAGTAACGACCTTAAACCAAGGCAACAGTGTATTAATGCAAGAAATAAAGCAAATAGGGTCCTAGGATTTATTACGAGAAGCGTGAGCAATAGATCATCTAAATTAATACTGAAACTTTATCTAGCATTAGTAAGGCCACATTTAGACTACGCAGTACAATTTTGGTGTCCTTACTATAGAATGGATATTAATTCGTTAGAAAATGTACAGAGAAGAATGACTAAAATGATACATGACGTCCGGAACCTGTCATATGAAGACAGACTGAAAAGACTAAGTCTGCATTCGCTAGAGAGGCGTAGAGTAAGGGGAGACTTAATTGAGGTGTTTAAGTGGATGAATGGTATAAATAAGGGAGATATTAGCAAGGTACTTAAAGTGAGCATACAGGATAGAACTAGAAATAATGGTTTCAAACTAGAAAAATTCCGTTTCAGAAAGGAAATCGGTAGAAATTGGTGTGGTAATAGAGTAGTAGACGAATGGAATAAGCTACCTAGTAAAGTAGTTGCTGCCTCTTCCACTGAGAGTTTCAAGCATAGGCTAGATAAGCATATGACAAATAAGGGGTGGATATAGAATAAAGAAAATCTTATAACCAATACTAATTCAAAAAAATTTTCTTTTCAGGTTACACTATGATAGTCTCTATTCTCCTTTCACACTTTCCTGTAAAATGTCCACGCCAGTTTTTCTATACGGCGTGGTGTTCTTTCTGACTTTTTCCTGCCGGCTTCGGCTGGAGGGCTTGGAGGGCGGGGGAGAGCCTTCTTCTTTGCTATCCTTATCTCATTCTAGTAGTTCAGTTACTCTTCTAGGAGCTGCCTAGCATGGGCCAACCGGCCTACTGCAGTTATCCTCTCTTCTTATGTTCTTATGTTCAATCATTTATTACTGCTACCTCGACTTTTATATATATATATATATATATATATATATATATATATATATATATATATATATATATATATATATATATATATATATCATCAGGAAGGAGCTTTCGTACTGGAGGGGTTACATAAAGCTTTCACAAACCCTTTTTCCAGGAGCGTGGCATTGTACCGACGCTGCAGCCCTGGGGAGATGACGGTGACCTTTTGCCCTTTTCTCGATATGTAAGCAGCGTAAATGGAAATACATTCTCGTAAACTCAATACCCCTAAAACCCACAAAGGCACTGCCTCCTCAAAGTTGGGTGTAGTTGATTAATCCACCCTGTCTACCTTAGCAATATTACCTCCTGCATCTGCAAAAAAAAAGTCTCTTCACTGAATTGCACAAGTGACATTACAGTGATTGTCTATGCAAGTAAACTATGACACAATCCCTCATTAGTTACACTTGATTAACTGTGCAATTAAGGTAAGCGCAGTGAACGGAAGTGAGGTGATGCAGGTTTAAACGCTGGAGGACACATCATGAATATCAATGCAACGATTCTTATATATACTAAGGCCTCACAGCAATATAGCGGACAGGGGAGAAATGGAAATATGAATGAGTGCCTGCATATTACTCCCTCCCTAATCCACATATGAGTATGGTTGTGCTTTGGTATTTCCTTCTAACTTAGGACGAAAGATTAAGACTATAAAATTCTCCCCAGCCCCGTCTCGCACCCTTCTAAACAAAAAGAAAATTCCACCCCTCCCATAGGCATACGAAAATTCTCTCTCTCTCTCTCTCTCTCTCGATGCCGACAAGGAATTACCATGGGGAGGCAAGACAAAAGCCACAGTCATTAACGCCAGAGAGAGAGAGAGAGAGAGAGAGAGAGCTAATTCAACACACGCCAACCAACGTGTAAGATAAAAGGATAGAAAAGTGAGAGGCTTCCCCCACCCACCACACCACACCATCCGGCAAAAGCGGCAGGAAAAAGACATAAAAAAACACCATGCCTGTTTGAGGACAAGCGTGGATTTTTACAGGAGAGGGAAAAGAGGAAGAACTATGCTGTATGTAATATTGAGTCGACAGATCTGTAAAAAAATAAATAAATAAATAAATAAAAAAGCATACACAATCGCCGAATATGCTCATTATTAAGCAAACGTCTCACAGTCGTCAACATACACTTCACCTGGAAACAGACAACACTACGTTTGTTATGGCCTATAGTCTCAAAATATTTGTCTCGCCGAATTTCAAATGTTCTTGCACTAACCACTGTTGCTGGTAGTCTAGTACACTGTTCCACCACGTGAATATTACAGTAATTTCTCCATATACTAGTGCTGCATCTCTAGCTTTTGAGTTTCATTCCATTAATTCTGGTCACGGTATCATTGTGACGATTATCATATCTAACATCGTCATATTTATTAAGACTTTAAAATATTTACATAAAATCTCCTTTTGTTGTCATTTTAGGGAAAAAAAAAAGTTTCTTTACACATTCTTCGTGGCGTAAAATTCGCCGCGATGGAATCATTTTTATGCACTCTCTCGAGTCTTCGTCCATAATAATATTAAGGGACCACTGCTGCACACATTATTCTAGATGTGGTCTAACGACGAAGGCTATAAAGCTTGGAAATTACATCGGCGTTTTATGATCAGAGTTCCCTGCGATGAAGCCGAGCACTCTATTTGCCTTGTTACCGGCTGTTATACACTGTTTTGAGCTCTTGAAGTCGTTAATGATAAGTCCTAAATCTTTCTCGTCCTTTACTTCAGTCAGGGGAGTATTCACGTGGTATTCATATTTAATGCTTAAATATAATAAATTTCATCTGCCATTTTTCACTCCAGTTTAATAAAATACCCGGGTCATTTTACACAGGTTTACAGTCTGCCTTCGTAATTACTCTGCCTCCAAAATTTCGTCTACTGAAAATATCGTTGCCTCAAAAGCGAACCCATTTTCTAGTTCACTGACATACATAATGAAAAGTAATTATCCTTGAACTGACTTCTAAGGAACTCCGCTTGTTACTTCTAGCCAATCTAATGATTGGCTGCTAAACGCTGCTTGCGATTCGTTAACCAATCACCAATCCATGACCAAATTTTTTTTAAAGAGTCCGTGGGCTTTTAGTTTTTCTGGAAGTCTCAGATGGGAAAACTTATCAAATACTTACCATAAATCTAAATAGATATTAACCGACGGCATTTTTGCGTCCCAATTATCGTAAATGGTTATAAAAAATTCAAGCAAAATTGTCAGGTAAAGTCTGTTATTACGAAACCCATGCTGATTACCTGTTATAGATCATGTTTATTAAGGAATACGACAAATTGTCTCTATAATACTTTTTTTTTTTTTTTTCAAAATTTGCTTCGTACTGACGTTGGGCATATTGGGCGGTAGTTTGTGGGGCGTTTTTTATCGCCATTTGTAAAGATCGGTGATATATTAGCAAGCTACCACTGATGAGGCACTTTACATTCAGTTAATGGCTTACTGAATATTTTAGTTACAGGAAAGGTTAATTGCCCGTTGCATTCATGCAGTACGCGAGGAGATATCTGGTCTGGACCAGTTGATTTATTTAGGTCGATTTTCTGAATTCAAAACTTCGTGCCCTGTCATTTCGCTGATTGATAGCTGATCATCTTCTGGTCCTGAGAAACCCGACTAAGGATCGGAAATGTTTACGCTGTTTTCGTTTGTGGGGAAAAAAAAAAAAAAAAAAAAAAAAAAAAGGCCGTTCAGTAATGCTGCTACTGCTTGTGCACCATGGACGAGATCGCCTTTCGAGCTTAGTAGAGGACCTATGCTTTTACATTTTTCTTACTCCTTTCATAATGACAAAATATTCTAGGGTCTGACTTCCCTTCACGAGAAATTTTCGCTTCGCAGTCTCGTTTAGTTTTCCGAATAATATTCGTACATTGCCGCTTCAATTTAAAATATTCGATGCCATCATCGTGATTTCCTGCACTTTTATATTTGTTATATGTTCGTCTCTTGCGACCAATGATTTCTTCAATATTCGTCGACATCCAGGTTGGCTTATTGAGGTGACTATTTTTCCGGGTAATTCTCGGTATATATTTTCGTCCCACAGACATCAATCGATTAATGAATATTTCCAACATTTCCTCGACGTTACCCACCTGTAGTAACTTAATCCAGTTGGTGCTGGAAATTTCGTTTTCCATAGTCTTTTTTTTATTTTTTAAGTTAACAGCTAACAGGCTGTTTGTGCTGGTTGTACAGTTTATAGTTATTTCAAGTCTAATGATATGATCGCTGTCGCAAAAATTTTTCCCAACATCAAACAAATTTTTAGGTCACTGTCTATTCCTAGGACAAGGTCGAAAATATTATTACCTCCCGTCGGTGTATTCACTGCCTGCCGTAAAAATGCATCGTCTACCAGTTCTGAGAGAGAGAGAGAGAGAGAGAGAGAGAGAGAGAGCAAATTTAAGCCTGGCTAATGAGAAAATCTAGTGGGTTTCTCTGGGAGGCGGGCGACGACTTGAAGAGAGGCAGAGGATTAGTGGTGGGGGGAGGGAGCGGAGGGAGGGAGTGGAGGGGGGTTGGGAGGGAGTGGTGGGGTAGGAGAGAGGTGGAGGAAAAGGAGGGGGAAGGCGGGGATGGAGAGAGGGGGAAAGAGGGTGGATCGTGTGTTGAGGGGGGAGGGGGAAAGTGGAATAAGAATTGACGGTGTGGGTTAAGTGGGGTGTGGAAGGGAGTGGATTGGGTGAGGAAACGTAATGCATGGAGTGAAAGAAGGAATGGCAATAGTGGATGGGTGGGGAAGGAAAAACGGTGTGATGGAGTGAGGTGAAGGTGACGGGCGGATTGAATGAGGTGCTTGAGGGGTGTCAGGTAAAGGGGAAAATGGAATGAGGGTACCAGTATCAGGCAAGAGTGAGGGGACACAGGTGAGAAGAATGAGTGGGTTATTGGTGCGGCGAGAGACCGATGGAAATGAAAATGGATTCGTCTGGGGAGAGGGGAATGAGGAAAATGAGTATCAGGTGAGTGGCGTTTGGGGCATGCGTGAGGGAAGTGGGATGAGAGGAGTGACTGAGGTGAGTGGGGTGAAGGGACTATATGTATGTGAGTGAGTGATTCTGGAGTGGGTTAATGATGTGATGGTAATAACTTGGAGTGAGGTTAATTGATGTGGAAGGGACTGGTGACGGAGAGGGGTGTGGAGTAGGGTGGCGTGATGGGCGTGGGTAAAAAGTGGAGTCGGGTGAGAGATGGAGCCAAGTGAGGTGGATGTAGAGTGAGATGGAGGGAGGTAAAAGGAACAGGAAAATTTGGATTTTGTGTGTGTGTGTGTGTGTGTGTGTGTGTGTGTGTGTGTGTGTGTGTGTGTGTGTGTGTGTGTGTGTGTGTGTGTGTGTGTGTGTGTGTGTGTGTGTGTGTGTGTGTGTACTGAAAAGAAAAAAAAGGGTGGCGAGGATAGGAATGAATACAGAATAAGCCTGAATTTCGAGAAGGGTGAAATCAGCCGAGGGAAAAAAAAAAAAAAAATCAATGAACGAAGAAAAATGAGGAAATGAAAAGGGGTAAGAACGAGGAAACAGACAGGGAGAAAATGTGATTCTGACGTAAATTAAGAAAAAAAAAAAAAATGAGTGGGTTAAGATGCATCAATTTGGTGTAATGACGAGAGAGGAAAATGAATCCAGGCAGTTGTAACCAGAAAGGGAAATGAAATGACAATATATCCCCGGAGAACTAAATCCATCACTGCAAGCAGTCCATAAAAACGTGAACAAAAGTATATGGCCGAAGCAAGAACATCGGAAAACTGGAATCATCGTAACAATGGGGTTGTGAAGGGACGACAATGCATGCTGAGAGAGAGAGAGAGAGAGAGAGAGAGAGAGAGAGAGAGAGAGAGAGAGAGAGAGAGAGAGAGAGAGAGAGAGAACAACTTCCAGGATTACCTACGAATGAAATAAATCTCGGTCCAAAACGAGAGAACAAGTGGAATGAATTGTCAGGGGAATAGCGGAATGGGCCAGGATACAAAAATTTCATACCAGCTCACAATTAATGGCTGCAGAGTTATGAGAGAGAGAGAGAGAGAGAGAGAGAGAGAGAGAGAGAGACAGACAGACAGACAGACAGACAGACAGACAGACACACACACACACACACACACACACACACACACACACACACACACACACAGGGAAGACAATGGGGTGGAAGGATAGGAAATGCGGAGAGACAGATGGGGCTGGGGCTGGGTAGGGGTAGGACATAGGCGAAATGTGAGAGTAATGTTTAAGTAGGGGGTGAGGGAGGGGGATTCAGAGGGGGAAAGGGAGTTGAGAGAGGGAGGAGGCTAAGAGATAGAGTGTTGAAAGCGATAGATAGATAGATAGATAGATAGATAGATAGAGAGAGAGAGAGAGAGAGAGAGAGAGAGACGGGGGAGGGGGAAGCAGGTTGAAAACTGTACCTCAGGGATGACAAAATAGCTCCCAAGGCCTGAGAAATAGCCTGAGCAAAAAATAGGAGATGCACCCCTCACGGGTGGTGGTTGTGGTGGTGGTGGTGGTGGTGGTGGTTTAGTTGGGGATATCGAACTAACCAAGACTGCCTGCTTTTGTGGTCCAGGTAATGACGTGGCCAGAGAGAGAAAGAGCGGGGGAGGAGGGAGGGAGGGAATGGGAAAAGGGGTAGGGGAGGGCGAAGAAGAATAGGGAAGGGAAGAAAAAAAAGGAACTGGAAAGAAAAACAGTGAAGGGAAGGAAGAGGGTAGGTGGGACGTTGGTAGAAGAACAGACTTAAATGGTGAAAGTAAGATGAGTTTGAAAGAAATGATGGAAGCATTTACATATCAAAGGCATAATAGAAGGAAGAATGATCTCTGAAGAATGGATGGATCTGAACAGAAGAAAGGAAGAACTGATTTAAGAAGAAGGATCAATGAACGGAACTGAAAGTGCAGGTGGTGTGTGGAAACTTGATTCTGCTGAGAAACTACACTGGGTGGGTGACGGGAGAAATCAGTCCAATGGGGAATATGTATGTACCCATTAGGAGAAATCAGGTCCATGGGGTAATAGGTTTACAAGGAAAGGATCAATGGAGGGAATACGCCCATGGGGGACAGGTTCAAACTGGGCATATAGGTCCAAGGGTGGTAGGTCCTTCGGGAAATGAAACGTGAACATTGGTCTAATGAAAGAAAATAAGCCTATGGGAAAAAAACAGGTTCATATGGGTAACAGGTGTTTGCCCTGGAGTATATTAATATAGGCCCATGAGGAAAAACTAAGTCTTTGTGAGAAATTCAGTTCATAATAATACGTCCAAACTGACACAGGTTCAAGAGGGGGAAGATAGATTGTGAGGGGTTGACGCTCTGTGGCTGTACCTGGGGATGGCCTTCACGTTGCTGCTGTACTAAATGAAGGATGGAAGCATGGTATTACATGTGAAGGCTTTGTGCAGTGGTGGTGGTTGGAGCGAGGGTATCGAACTGACCGACACTGCACTGCCTGTTCTTCGTGTCCCCAGTAATGACGTGGTGGTGCCCAGGGAGAAGGGAGGAGGGGAAGAGGGAGGGGGAAGGGAACAGGGACAGATCGGGGTTGGGAAAGGGGGAAGGACAACATTTGAAAGCACTGGTGGAAGGAATTATATGATAAGAGGTAGGAATCTAGAAGAAAAAAAAAAAAAAAAAGAGGGAAGGAATCAATCTGAATGGAAGAATATTAAAAACAGGAAGTGTGCCTGGTGGTGGTAATGGTGGTGGTGGTTCGAGCGAGGGTATCGAACTGACCAACACTGCCTGCTCTTTGTGGCTTAGGTAATGACATGGTGGTGCCCACGAAGTAAGAAAGACAGGGGAGAGGGAGAGGATGAGGGGGAGAGGGAGAGGATGAGGGGGAGAGGGAGAGGATGACGGGGAGAGGGGAGGGGAAAGCACGATAGAAGGAATAAATGGAAGGTAAGGGAGAGGACGAGTAGGGGAGAAAGAATGAGGCAGAAAGGGAGAGGAAAAAAGGAAAGAGACAAAGAGTGAGAGGGTTAGGTAAAGCTCGACAGGAAGAACAAAGAAAGGGAGGAGAGAATAGGAAGGGGAGAGAGAGAGAGAGAGAAAGGGAAGGGGTGAGAAAGGGGAGAAAGAGAGAGGGCAGAGGAGAGCCTGACATAATGAACAAAAGAACAGGGGGAAGGAAGAGGGGAGAATGTGGGACAGAGTTGTAAAAATTAAAAATCGGTAGAACGAGGGAAGAAAAGAATATGTTAGGAAGGATGGAGGAAGAGAAGGAAGGGAGGGAGCTATAGTGCAACAGGGGGAACAAAAGGATGGGAGGGGCGAAAAGAATGATGGAAATGCAACAGGGGGAACAAAAGGATGAGAAGGGCGAAAGGAAGGATGGAAAAGAGTAGTGTGTGTGAAGAGTGAATCAAGGAGCTGGAAAAGCATGAAAGGCTTGCAGAATGATAGAGATGTTAGGAAGGATAGAGGAGAGGGAGGGAGGGGAGGCAGGGGGAAGAGCGTGACAAGGGGAACAAAAAAGAGGAGGGGAAAAGAAAGATGGAGGAAGAACATTGTAAAAAGGCCAGGAATGCACGAAAAGACAATAATGGAAAAGATATAATTATGAACTGAAGAGGAAGGCAGGGTAATAAGGCGGAAAACCCGTCTAGAGAAAAAAAAATAATAAGCGGAGAAGGAGGAGGGAGAGGGAAAGAAAGATAGAGGTAAAATTGTGAAGTAAAGTGAAGGGATAAAAATTAGGAGAGCATGAAGTGATAAACAGAAGGGAAGAATAATAATGTAGGAGGAGAGAAGGGGGAAGGTCTGAAGCAGGAAACAGGGAAAGTTTGGAGCAGAAGAAGAATGAACAATACAGCTGCAGCGAGAAAAGGGGAAAAGAGAGAGAGTAATGAAAGGAGGAAGGAAGGAGAGGTCGGGACAGAAGAAATGAATAATTTAAAGATAACATGGTAACTGTGACAGACTGTACAATATTACACCCTTCAAGGAGTTGGGATGCAAGGCTAGGCAAGAAAACACCAGCACATATATGGGTAGATGACTAGCATACTCCCCTTGGTGGCATTACAAGACAAAAACTTCCAGCCACCCCTTGATATCAAACTCACGTGCTTGGCAAGGCTGTCACCACGAATGAAGCGATCTAACCACTAGCCTATCATGACAGGGCAGTCGTATATGCCGAAAAAAGAAAGGAGGAGGAGTTGATGATATGGAGGGAGGGGAGAGAGGAAGAAGGCTGATAATGAAAAGGAAAAGAATGAACGAAAGGTAAGGATGATGGAGGACTATGAGGATGTGGAAGGTGGGGGAGGAGGAGGGCGAGGGAGAGGAGAGGGTAGTGAGGGGGGAAAGGAGAGGGTAGTGAGGGGGGAGAGGAGAGGGTAGTGAGGGGGGAGAGGAGAGGGTAGTGAGGGGGGAGAGGAGAGGGTAGTAAGGGGGAGAGGAGGGGGTAGTGAGGGGGGAGAGGAGGGGGTAGTGAGGGGGGAGAGGAGGGGGTAGTGAGGGGGGAGAGGAGGGGCCAGTGAGGGGGGGAAGGGAGAGGAGGAGGTAGTGAGGGGGGAAGGGAGAGGAGGAAGTAGTGAGGGGGGAAGGGAGAGGAGGAGGTAGTGAGGGGGGAAGGGAGAGGAGGGGGAACTAAGGAGAGGAAGGGGGAGGTCTGTTCACGCCCTGACATACATTGATGATGGCTTTTCATGACAACCTAACACACTTTCTTTATATACTCCTCGGGGTGTGGGGGCATAGAAAAACATACTGGGAGAGAGAGAGAGAGAGAGAGAGAGAGAGAGAGAGAGAGAGAGAGAGAAAAATTACTGATCAGGAGGAGAGAGAAGTTACTGGGAAATATTTAAAACAGAAAAGGAACCGTGAATGAAAGTGAAATAAATGTGAAGGAGATGATATAAAGAACTGAAGGTCATGAGGTAAAGGAAAGGAAAAATGAAAAATAATAATTGTGTTAAACAGTTCAGCGATGTATTTTTCATTTCATTCTTCCTCTCCTCAGACGATATAGTTTAGAGAGGCTGCCATTAAGAGATCGGGTATAACTTTCACTGCTCCCTCCGTACAAGACAACTTCCTAAGGTGATGAAACACGTATGGATGATGCAGGAAAAAAACAATTGAATACATCACATGACTCGTGGTGTTTAAAAGAAGGAAGAAGAATGGGTCAAGGAGAAAAGGCATAAGAAGGAAAATGAATGGAAAAGCAGATAAGAGATAGCAGGAGAGGAAACTGATCTGCGTAAGGAAAAAAGACAAAGGACACCTCTTGCAGTCGCACCCTTCTCAGTCCTCTGCACCACCTCAGCACAACACAAAAGCCATCCTTCGTCTTTGGACATTCCCCTCAGGCACACCTCAGAGACACACCACACGCATATCGGTCACACCCCAGAGACGCCTTAGACGCACACCAGACATAATACCAATATCCCTCACCTCTCAACACCCATCCACCCCCATAATGTGTGTGACGATCATAAATCTACGGTCGCAACTAGCCAGGTTTCACACTTCAAAAAAAAGATACAGGATTTGGTGACAGAGCATGAGACACACGGACACATACTGGATCTGGCTGCCTCTGTGGGTGTTAGGTGGCGTTAATGAGAGCGGGTACGAGAAGATGGTGGGCGAGGTAACAAAATAACGAGGAAGAAGAAAAAGTGAAAAACATTTAGGAGGAAAGTCAAGACAAGGTGTTGCGCGGGTGGGAAAAAAAAGTGTTGAGGACAAAGGGGAAGAAAAGATACTGTCGAAAAGATAGTGCTGGAAGAAAGTGCTGGAAAAATGTATCCAGGAAGGAGGGCCGGGGAGTACCGGGTAAGAACGACAAGAAAATGTTACGGAGAAGGAGAGTAAGAGGGAATGGTGGAGGAATTAAGGGGGGAGAAGGTAAGAAAGGAAGGAGGATAACAGAGAGAGAGAGAGAGAGAGAGAGAGAGAGAGACAGACAGACAGAGAGACAGACAGACAGACAGACAGACAGACAGAGGGGGGGGTGTCATAAATGACTGTGTCATTTAAGACTGTAGGTTCCTTTGTGGTTGAGTTATATATATATTTTAGATTTATGGACGAGCGGTTTTTATATCTTGGAGTAGCTTCCCATTTGTCATGTAGTGACAGGAGAGGTAAAGAATAGTATGGGACTATTTTTATTTGTCTTGGAAATATTAACAAGTCTCTCACATAGAGCGTAAGAATAGAGTCCCGGCCCGCTATCTATCTCTCTGTCTGTCTCTCTCTCAAATTGCCAAGCCCTCCTCACTGTGACCTGTCTCTTCTGAGGCCTGTCTCCTTCTCCTCCTGCCTGTTCTGTCGCTAACCTCCGTCTGAGCTCTCTTTCCTAAATTCTGGTGAAACAGGAGACGTATCACGTGTGTTCCTCGTGGATGGAAAGTTTAAGAAGCCTGTGTGTGAGTATGTGTGTATATGTGTGTGTATGGTTACTAGGTCTTTGTTCACGAGAGGACTGCTGACAGCTAACTGCATCATCTCCTTACTGGCCGCTGTCGTCAGCTTTCCTCAGTGTAACTTGCAACCTCATTTCCTTTTCCCAGGCTCGTAGAGGGCTGTCTATCTATCTATTTATCTATCTATCTATTATGATTTGTAATTAAAATATGTGGTCTTGACAGGGGGGTTAGCAAGTAAGACATGAAAGTGTTTAGTACAGACGGTGAGAATGGAAGATGAAGATAACAGTGCTGGAAGAGGATGATAAGAAAAAATGGAAGATTAAGTGAAAGGGTTAACAGGCTAAGACGACTAGGTGGGGGAGGGAAAAATAGGAATAGTAGCTTGAAAAGATAATTGCAAACGAATTACGGCAAGAATAAAGGGATGAAGATAGGAAGGAAGAGAGGAGGCATGAAGGATGGGCAAGAAGGGAAGGAAGGGTGGAAGCTAAGGACAAGAGGTCAAAAACAAGAGTTCAAATAGAAAGAAGGATGGAAGTAAGGATAACAAACTACTGAAATGATTGAAGGATTATCAGATGGATGTAAAAAGAAGGATGACAGGGTGGGCACAAGAACTGCTGTAAGGATGAACGGAAGGCCTTAAGGAAGGAAGAAAGGCATGGAGAATGAAAATGTGTGTGACGAGAACAGTATGAAAATGGTGAAACTGAAGAACAGATTGAAATGCTGAAATGGAAACAAGACAAGGCAGGAGGGACGGACGTAAAAAGAAGAATAACAGAATGGATGTGAAAGGAAGAATGGAAGAATGGCTGTGATGTGAAAAATGGAAGGATAGATATGGAAGCAAGAACTGAGGGAATGGCAGCAAAATCTTAACACAGAAGATGATTGAACGGCTGTACAGGAAACAATAAAATGATGAGTCGAAGGTAAGGCTCATCTGAAAGGATCGAGAGAAGGATGAATCTGAAAAGGCAGGATGGAGCTGAAAGGATGAATATAAATGGAAGGATGGATATGAAAGGAAAGATAAATTTGAAAACTATTTTAGATATGAGGATGGATGATTTGAAAGGAAGCATGGAAGGAAGGAAGGATGGATGTATCTGACACGAAGGATGGAAGGTTGGATTTACCAGGAAGGATGGAAGAAATGATCTGAATGGATGGCTGGATTATACTGACGTAAAGGACTGTGACGACAAGGGGGGAATGGAATGTAGACGGTGTGGGCAGAGAGCAAAACAAGTCAAGAGGCGCACACACACACACACACACACACACACACACACACACACACACACACACACACACACACACACACACACACACACACACACACACACACACACACACACAAAGGGGGAGGAAGGTGGCTCATAAATTAGATCAGTGCAAGGACGCAAGAACAGGTGCACGACAGAAGGACTGACATGAAGGAAAGAATGTAAGAATGGATTTGAAAGGAAGGATGGAGGGGTAAATCTGAAAAGACGGATGGAAGAGGGTGCGAAAAAAATAGTTCTGTGGAAGGGAGGCCAGAGATTGCGCTGAAACTAAAGTGAGACGGGTGGATCAATGACGAGAAGAGCAGAATGTAGTGAAAAACCGAACATTAAAAGGACTACAGAAAAGATGGATGGAAAATGGGCAGGAAAAGACGGACGAAAGAATGGAAGGATAAGCTTATAAGGAAGGATGGATGGATCTGAAAGGAAAGATGGAAAGATGACTTAAGGGCAACACCGAGGAAAGTCAGGAAAATATTATAAACTACACCTCAAATTCCTCTTGCATGTTATTATATGCAACTTACTGTGTGTCGATATTAATACGATATAAACAGCATATACGATAATGCCACTGTGTAATACTCAAAACAAATCGCAAAGCAGAAGGTGTTAAGAGGCCCCCGTGTCAACCCGAAGCAGAATTAGAAAAGCGAGACGGATTCAGAGAGGTGTGGGCAGAGAACACGGGACTACAGACACCCACAGACTGATCATGGATTGGAAAAGAAGGATGGAAGGATGAATTTCAGGGGAAGGATGGAAGGACTGATCTGAAATGATGGATGGAAGGATGGACTTAAGAAGAAGGATGGAAGGAAGGATAGACTTCAGAAGAAAGGTGGAAGGAAGGATGGACTTAACATGGAGGATGGAAGAAAGGATGGACTTAAGAAGGATGGAGGAAAGAATGACTGAGAGGAAGGGTGGAAGGATGGAGGAAAGAATGACTGAGAGGAAGGGTGGAAGGATGGAAGGAAATGAACTGGAGGAAGGGGGGACGGACTGGAAAGGAGGGAAAGGATCTGGCAGGAAGGATGGAAGTAAGGATGACTGAGAGGAAGGATGAAAAGAAGGATGGATTCGAAAGGAAAGACTGAAGGATGAACGCAATTGGAGAGAAATAAGGAAGCAAGAATAGATCTGAAAGGAAGTTTGGAAGAATGAACCTGGAAGTAACGAAACAGATATAGAAAGAGGACTGGAAGAATGAATTTGGAAGTTACTATGGAAGGGCTGAGCTAAAGGAAAGGATAGATGGCCTGATGGGGTAGCGAGCGGACTGAAATGGTGTAGCAGGATGGATGGAGGGATGTGTGGGGAGGGAATAAGCGACTAGGTAGACCCACAGACCGACTCATGGATCGAACCAAGGCAGGGACGAAAGAACAAATGAATGACAGAAGGAAGGATAAAGAAGGGAGGATGGAAAGAAGGAGAGACTCACGGGAATTAGAGCAGGGCGATTGAAGAGATACTTGCACTGAAGGAGAGACTGAATCAACTGAAATGGAGAGACTGAATCAACTGAAATGTAGGATGGGTTTAAAAGGAAGGAGGAGTATGAAAGGTGCAAGGAAGGAGAAAGAGTACATAGGAATCTGAGCAAGACAAATGAACAAACACGTGCGTAGAAGGACTGACTGAAATGATGAAATGAATTGTAGGATAGATCTGAAAGGAAGGAAGCGGGGGAGTAAGGATGAAGGGATGAATTTCAATGGAATGGTGGAAAAACGGGAAGATATCAAGCGGGTAGAGTAACAAGACGAATGAAGAAAGACGTGCATAAAACTGAAAGTCTCAAAATGATTAATCGAAACAAGGATGGATCTGAATGGAAATACGAACGGAAGGAAGAACAGATTACAAAACATGCACAGGAAGGCACAATGAAATGATGAGTCAAGCGTTAGATGGATTTGAAAGGATGGATGAATCAAAATCCATGTACAGTTTAGCCTGAACTGATATATCGAAAGTAGGTTGGATCTAAACGGATGGATGGATGGATATGAAAGGAAGGATAGAAGGATGGGTGTGAAAGGATGGATGGAAGAATAGATCTGAATGAAAGAATGAAAGAAGGGATGGAAGGATGGATTTGGATGAAAGGATTACTGTGAAAGAGGAGTGGAAGGGCCAATGTGAAAGGAAGGACTGAGGAATGGATATGAAAGGAAGGATGGATGAAAAAGGAAAGATGGAAAAATGGATGAGAAAGGATGAACGGAAGTATGGAAGGACAGATGTGAGTGGAAGGCTGGACGGATGGATGTGAGAGGAAGGCTGGACTGATGGATGGGTGTAAGTGGAAGGATGGATGTGGAAGGAAGGCTAGGAGGATGGATGTGAAAGGAAGGCTGGACTGATGGATGGGTGTAAGTGGAAGGATGGATGTGAAAGGAAGAACGGAAGGATGGAAGGACGGATGAGAAAGGAAGAACGGTAGAATGGATGTGAAAGGAAGAACGGTAGAATGGATGTGAAAGGAAGAACAGAAGGATGACAAGATGGAACAGTGAGTGAAAGCGAAATTAGAGGAGCGACAGGAGTGTCCAGGAGAGAACAAGGAACTAGGTACACTCAGCGGCCGGCTCATGGATTGAACCAATGCAAGGACGAAAGGACAAAGGCATGGCGACAATGAATAGCTGAGCCGGTCTGAAGCACGCAGGGGAGGGGGGAGCGGAACGGGGAAGGGAAGTGGATGGGGAGGAGTGAGGAAGGGGGATGTTTTGGAGTGAGGAAGGAGAGAGGAAGGGGAGGGGGTGGTGGGGAGACTGGGAAATGGAAGGGCAGGGACGGGATCAGGATGGGGTGTGGAACTAGAGATCGAGAGGGAAGGAGAGAGGAAGAAGGACGTGGTAGAAGAGGAACGAAATGGAGGAAGGTGGGAGGAAGGTGAAAGGAAGTGGGAGTGCAAAGGAAGAGGAAGAAAGAGGAGGGAAATAGAGGTTGCTGGGGTGGGGGAGATGAAAGGGGGAGTGAAGGAAGAGGAGGAGGTGAGGTGAGAATGAAGGAGAATCTGAGTGAGATTGCTGCTGTTGTTGATATAACCCGGTCTGTTTGACTGGGGAGAAGTTTCAACCGCAGGCAAGCAACAGTCTCCGCAGGGCAGACCCATGTAGTGAACAGATGTTCCCGCCAAGGCAGACGGTGCTTCGCCATAGCAAGAGGCAGGGAACAGTGTGGAGTTCTGATGCCCGTGTGGACGCCGCATTTGCGTCTCTCCACACAGATAACAGTGGCACCACTGTATGCTCCACATCACTCCGTTATCTGGTAATAAGGTCAACATGTAGCATTGTAAACGGTTTCTCAGGCAACAGAAATCCAATAAGTTTGTCACTCAGTATAGAGCCAACTGAAATGGAAAGAAGAGAAATACAAGTGACAGCAAGGATGGGAAAAACAATATGGGAGGAGAGCACACACACAAAAAATGATAAAAGGTGATGGAAGAAGTAGGCAGCACTAAATCAAGTGACTGTATGACGGCCGCCACGACACGTGACAGGAGGGATGAGAGAAACAGGATGAGAGGAGAGCAGACAGAGAAAAAGAATGATAAAGGTTAAGGAAGAAGAAAGCAGCACTACATCAAGTGAGTGGATGATGGTCGCCACCACCTACCATCATGAGAGTGCGGAGGAGAAGGAAGAGGAGGCGGGAGTGGATAGGAGTGAGAGAGTTTGAGAGTAAAGGAGGAAAGGTGGAGGATGAGAAGGAGGAAGAAGGAGAGAGCGAGGAAAAGAGAGCGGGAGAAGGCGTGACTTTCAGAAAGCGAGCTCGGAGATTAGATTAGGAAATGAAATGAAAGAAGGGATTAGAGAGAGAGAGAGAGAGAGAGAGAGAGAGAGAGAGAGAGAGAGAGAATAAATGAGGGGAGCTATTATTCACCGTCATCATTACAGTGAGGGGCTGGAGGGGGAAGGAGGGGAAGGAGAGAGTGATCACGCGAGGGGAGAGCGGTGTGGGTAATAGGGGTGAGGGGAGGAGACGGAGGGGTGAGGGGAATACAAGGGAATGGAGAGAGGGATAACAGTGAGGGGTGAGTGGGACATAGGTGACGGGTGAGTGGGACATGGGTGACGGGTGAGTGGGATATAGGTGACGGGTGAGTGGGATATAGGTGACGGGTGAGTGGGACATAGGTGACGGGTGCGGAAAACACAGGTGAGGTGAGCAGGGGTTAGCGGTTAGGGAAATACACGTGAGGAGTGAGGGGAACACATGTAAGAGGTGAATGGGACACAGGTGAGGTGTGAGGGAGACAAGTGAGGGGAATAAAGGTGAGAGGAATAAAGGTGGGGGGTAAGAGGATAAGAGAACACTGGTGAGGGGTGCAGGGAAAACAGGTGAGGGGTGCGGAACAGTGTTGAAAGGTGAGGGGAACACGGGTGAGGGGCGAAGGGAACATAGGTGAGGGGCGAAGGAACACTGGTGAGGGGTGAGGGGGTACACAGGTGAGGGATCAGGGGAGGAGGGGGGTGAGGGGTGTGGGGCAGACATGTAATGGGTAGAATAACTAATGCCTGCTTCTTAACCCAAGTGCGCTACCAATCACTGCCACACCACATTGACCCACCTGATGTGTGCTGTCAGGGTCCTACCAATTCATACCAAAATGAAGCCTGTGGAACTAGGGATCGTATTATCGTGGGACGTAGAAGGCTGTGTTTCACCTCTTCCTTGCCAGTATGCTACCAAATAATGTGCTAGGAGGAACTGTGCTACCAATCGCTGTCTTACTTATGCGAATGATGTGTTAGTTCTGCTGATTGTGCCGATATTAGTGTTCTACCAAATATAATTTCTCTGATTCTTACCAAGTAACCTACCAACTTTGCTCTGTCAGTGTCATACAATATCTGTCCAATGTCCTACCAAATCAACCGTTTATTATTCTACCCAGAGTGTCCTCTCAAATTTGCTTACCTACCAATCAGCGTCCTACTAATCTGCGTCCTACCACAGGAGTTCTGTTCGGCATTATGGTACTCATTGTCCTACCAAAGAAAGCCTTAATAAATCCCCTTCCAGTGCTACCAACACAAGTGCCTCACCAAACTCACATTCCTACCACACCCCGATCTTCTTCCAGCCAATCTTCAGGCTCGTCTACGTGGGATAATTGCCCCACTTAATTCCAGCCAATCGTAAAAATGAATTATCCCTTCCCCGCCACACCCAATTATTTCTGGATTATTAGTTCCCAGGCAATTATTGCTGAACACGCGCAGTTATCGAATTCGAGCAAATTACCAGCTCCCACGCAGTTACTGAACACCCCCACAGTTATTACAGTTGTGCAAATAATTAGCTCCCACGCAGATATTGAACACACACACAGTTGTCACAATCCCATATACTGTATTTATCAAACACTGCACTCAGGATGTACTGTCGCTGGTATTAGTTCATTTATACGTATGGGCTCTCGAACTAGGGACTGATTATTACTGACTAAATTCGCAATACATCCGTAAGTTCTAACCTCTCTACACATCTGTTGTTCCAAAATAAGCGAACTTTCATCCTTAACTGTGATCTATAACTACACCGATTTATAAGAGTTCTAATACGTGAGAACCTACTCCTCTGATGTACCCAGAAGCACGAATGGGGAAAGGGTGTCTGTGGGGAGAGTAACGCATGTGATAGTCGAAGTAATGGATATGACTGACTGTGTGTGTGTGTGTGTGTGTGTGTGTGTGTGTGTGTGTGTGTGTGTGTGTGTGTGTGTGTGTGTGTGTGTGTGTGTGTGTGTGTGTGTGTGTGTGTGTGTGTGTGTGTGTGTGTGTGTGTGTGTGTGTGTGTGTGTGTGTGTGTGTGTGTGTGTGTGTGTGTGTGTGTGTGTGTGTGTGTGTGTGTGTGTGTGTGTGTGTGTGTGTGTGTGTGTGTGTGTGTGTGTGTGTGTGTGTGTGTGTGTGTGTGTGTGTGTGTGTGTGTGTGTGTGTGTGTGTGTGTGTGTGTGTGTGTGTGTGTGTGAACAAGATGAAGCGCCAAGGTGCTAACACACAATATTACACAGAAGACCTTACCACCAACATCCACTTCTATATCCACCTCGGCTTGGATTTCATGGCAGACACAGATCACAAGACAAACACATTATCACCGAGCCCCTGCAGACCCCACTGGACCCCACGCTATTATCATTACTGTAGCAACATCTCATTAGGTACCGGCATGACTCCCTCTACACGGCTGGGGTCCTGAACTACCTAAGCGCAGATCTCCACCATCTAATAATTACTGGATAGTTTAGTAAGATATTTTTAGGTCTAGACATCCATTATGCGTTTGAGTTTTTTTTTAATAACTTGGCAACCTACTTCATTATCATTATTTTACCAAGCTCTGATTATCATTATATTTGCGAGACCTCTATTGATCTGGACACCTTTCATGCGTCTGACCTTTCTACGCTGATGGATTATTTTTATATTTTAGTCTTACTACTTCCAAATGATCTTTCTTTGATCATGAAAGAACAGTTACTGAAAAAAAAAAGCTAATGAAGACTGCATTCCACTTTGAAAATCTGCCCTAAAGTGAATAAAATCGTCTGAAAATAAGAGGAATAACATGAGAATGTCTCGGGATTCGTTAAGTTAGTCAGATTCCAACCCACAAAACTAGTCACCGTTAGCTTAGTAAGATATCTTTTGGCTCAGACACAGTCTCAAGGCGACTTCTGGCTTGAACTATACGGAGGGCCATATCATAACATATTTTGCAGTAGTGTACTGATGCGGGACCATTGGGGCTTCGCTAAAGAGAAGCACCATACAGGGCTTGTCCTGAGTGAAGAAAATTGAGCCGCCTTCTTTGCTGTCCTTATCTCATTCTAGTAGTTCAGTTACTCTTCTAGGAGCTGCCTAGCATGGGCCAACCGGCCAACTACAGTTATCCTCTCTTCTTAAGTTCTTACGAAAATCCTTAGGGTGTGACTGACTGATCGGACCGCTCGCCGAGATGCTTCCGAATCAAAGATAACAGGTAGCTATGCTATGGCAGTACGGTACTGAATCAAATTAGGCAGAAAAGTTAGAAAGCCCGGATGTGCATTACTTTAGCTCAATAACATTATTTCAGTATCTAAGAGTGCAAGTTAACGTCAACCTCTTACCCACCCATAATTTAATATACCTATCAATGTCTGTCTGTCTATCTATATACAATATCTATCGACGCTTTTGAAGAGGTTTTTCACTATACTCACCTCGCATCCCTTACTAATGTAAAAATCATTATGGTAAACATCTCTAAATGCGAAAAAAAAAAAAAGTAAAAATCAATATATTGTACAGATGAGGAAAAATGTCCATATTCCATTACTCATAGTTCTATACGTACAGTACACTAAGAACGTAAAAAACAGAGAGAGAGAGAGAGAGAGAGAGAGAGAGAGAGCTTAGATTTTCCCCTCACTTATTTATCTCCCTACAACTATTGCACCTGTCGTCGCTCCACACCTGTACAGCCTGAGTAAAAAGTGTGTCACCCGTTCTATCAGCAAATTAATACTCAATGCAGCTAATTACAGTGCTCCCAAGAGTATTCAGCAAGTCAGCATCCTTTATTCACTCTCATTAAAATTGTAATAGACTCAGTGCCTCATCGCCTTCACTCAGCATGACGCATTTGCCGATTCTATTCTTGCTGATTCCGGACGATTTTATTCAGCTCAGAGGAGGCTTGTCGATATGAGAGGGGTTAGAGAGAGACTTCAATAACCCCTCCGGTCCGAATAAGTATTATTGTTGGCCTACCCTTGGTGCTTCCAGACGATTTTATTAAGTCTGGGACAACTTGTATTAGTGGAAGGGGCTAGTGAAGGTTGTATGTAACCCGTTGTGGTATGAAAATTCTCTTCTACAGTGAATACGATCGCCTGAGGAAAGCATGAATAGGATGAAAAGGACGCCACTGGAATGAAAGAACTAATCACGCCAGCATAAGAGGGCTTTCCTATAAAAAAAATAAAAAAAAAAACTGAAGGGGTTCATGAAGGCAATAACTAACCCTAACACCTCGAAAAGCCACCCCTACTCTTAAATAAATCTATATCTCCAACACTGTTCGGGTTAATGAATGACCCATCTAATCCCTAAAACTCGAAAATCGCCCGGAAAAAACAGGGAAAAAAAAAAAAAAAAAAAAAAAAAAAAAAAAGTCCTGCGATTGAAAGAGTTGACTGACTCACCTGACCTCGCCTGGCTGTCGCTGCCACCATCACACCTGGCCGACTCACCTGCAAGAGACACACGATATGCTAATTGCTTGTTCACCTCCATTTAACTTTAACGTGGCCGAGTTGGCTGACCCAGTTTCAAGTTTGGGTCTTTTGTGTCATTATGATGCTGGTTTAAAATGTGTTGCTGATGATGGGTTTACTACTATTATTGGCATTACTAATAATATTCATACATTATTGTTACTCTCTATCTGTAAGTGTGCTTTTTGTTTGATATGTAATTAATAAAATATTTGGGATACAGATACTGAAGCCATACAATGGCCTAATAAAGTATCATAAAGGTGTTGCTAGATACGGGGGTGACCTTAGGTGAAGCCTTCATACTCTCCTTGCAGTTCAATAATAATAATAGTAACTGTACTACCATTACTACTACAACTGCTGCTCCTACTACTACTACTACTACCTACTACTACTACTACTACTACTACCTACTACTACTATTGTGTTACGCTACCTCATCATACTCAACATCGATCCTCTTCCTATCATAAAAAATAAACATACCACCGCACAACTACTCCACACAAACAGCAGCATTCATTAACCTCTCTCTCTCTCTGTTTATGACTTACAGATATATTCATGTATTTGGCCGGGGATCTGTCATGCTGGATGGCGGTTCGTACAGTAAATGGCCATACACAATACACGCTCGTCTATCAGTATTCACGGTAAACAGATTCAGTCGATTACATGGAGTGTGTTGTGAAGTTTTTTTTGTAATGGTCTCGTGCATTTTATCACATACAAATTTCTCTATGAGCTGCGTATTTGTGTAAACGAGCACACACACACACACACACACACACACACACACACACACACACACACACACACGTACTGGGCTTGGCATTCTTAACAAGTCGACATTATTATTTTCACGAACAGACACTCTCACACCACCTCATTATTCTGGAAGGGGGGAGGGGGAGAAGGTGGAGGGGGGGGGAGACGGGGTTGCTGAGACTGTGGGTGAGAGGTGGGCCTACAAGTGGAGTATCAGAGAAAGAGGGGTGGAGGGAAATGAAGGGAGGGGTGAGAGAGAAAGAGGGGTGTAGGGAAATGAAGGGAGTGGTGGAGGGAAATGAAGGGAGGGGTGAGAGAGAAAGAGGGGTGGAGGGATATGAAGGGAAGGATGGGAGAGAAAGAGGGGTGGAAGGAAATGAAGGGAAGGAATGGAGAGAAAGAGGGTTGGAGAGAAATGAAGGGAAGGATGGATGAGAAAAAGGGGTGGTAGGAAAATGAAGGGAAGGGAATGAGAGAAAGATGGGTGTATGGGCATGAAAGGGCAGGTGGAGGGATTGGATGAGTGGACGAGAGGAGGGGCTGGGGAGGAGACTGAAAGTGGAGCGAGGAGGTGGCTGATGAAACTGGGGAGGGGGAAAGGGGGGAAGCGGAGGAACTGGGAGGGAGAAAGGCGGTCGTTGGGAAGACTGGGAACGGGAGACGGAGAAGTGAAATTGGGGGACTGGGTTGTTGAGAGGAGGGACAGAAGGAGGAGGATTGGGGAAACTAGGTGGATGGAGGAGAGATTGGGGAGACTGAAAGGACTGGGGACAGGGAAGAAAGAGGACAGTAAAGAAGGACTGGGAGAAGATGGAAGGTGGACACTGTAGGAGTAGAAGCAGCAATGAGTAACCTGTAGCAAGGAGAACAAAAGAAAGGAAACATTAGTAGATACATAACTCCCTTCGAGGCTGTTTGCTTCACTTGGATATCTAATCCTATGGGCTCAAGATAAATGACTGCAAAACAAGACAGCTTCCTAACACCCACCAATCCCTCCAGTCGAAGCCAACAGGTGAAAATGAGGACCACCACCATGCAATACACAAAATCATCATCAGGGAAAAACTATCATGGAAAGTTTATAGGAGAGGATTAATGGAAAACTATATTAAGTAACTAATCTGTAAGTGGGGGGGGGGGAAATGCCACTAACTAAGTAACTAAATTAGGCTGCTGCTGCAAACTCTGTGAGATGGATGAGAGGTAAATAGTTAACCAGATTTTTTTTTACTGTTCAGAAATAAATGTGGTAAACAAGGAATTAAAAGCTAGTTACTTATCCAAATGACCTTTGCTGTATAGGAGAGAGAGAGAGAGAGAGAGAGAGAGAGAGAGAGAGAGAGAGAGAAACGTGGCTTCTGTGAGACAATACAGTATAAGGGAATGTGAAGGGGTCTGTAATGGGGAGAGAAGATAGGGGTGGGGGAGGAAGGGGGTATGTCATGAGGATGAGGGAAGTGGGGTGGAGGGAAGAGAGGGGATGGAGGGAGGGGGTAAGGGAAAGGGATGAGGGAAGGGAGTGGGGTGGAGAGAAGAGAGGGGGTGGAGGGAGGGGTAAGAGAAAGGGATGAGGGGAGGAATGGGGATGACAGAGGTACGGGGGAGGGAGGAACTATCTCTGAGGTAATGTGGAAAGCCAAAAATACCAGTCATTAAGATTATTCTAGGGCCTGGTAGACTGTTTGTACCTTGATATTAATATTTTTGTTTTCACACACACACACACACACACACACACACACACACACATTTATTTACTTATATGTGTGACGTGTCCTGACATACATACCTACACCTGCGTACGAGTATCTATCAGTCCTTTAATTACTTCCCTCGGACGCAACTTCATTAATCTCCTCTCTCTCCCCCCCTCTCTCTCTCTCTCAGCTTTAAATAATACACATTCCTAATTCAGACCTATATTTGACGAAAACGAGAGAGCAGTTATGTAAGTTAATAGCATTACGTTTCCCTTTTATCCCATTTCTTATTTTCTACTTTTCCTGCTTCTTCCTGTCTTTCTTCAGTTATACCTCATTCTTCACCATTTTCTCTCCACCACTGTCTCATCATTAATTCTCATTCTCTTTCTCTTACACTGCCTCTATATTTCCTACAAGCACTGTCTCCTATTCTTCCTCCTCTACTTTCCCTCACGCTCACTTTCACTATTTCTAATCATCTCTCCTTCACTATCTTTTTATCTCAATTATCTTCCCCTTTCCCTTCATCCAATATCTGTTCATCATAGGCTCAATTACTCTGCCAAATTCACTCTCATTTCCTCTTCCACTGTTTCATTCTCTCTTTCGCTGTCACTCATTACCTCACCCCTACTGTCTCTTATGCTCACTCGCCACCTTCCCCTAATCTCTCAACATCACTGCCTCATGTTCTCTCACCATTACTGTCCCTTTCTCTCTCCATCACTGTGTTTCATTTTCTCTCTTATTTAAATCCACCTCCTGTAATCTCAACTCTGCTCCAGGGGTTGTGTTCATGCCTGTGTATCATGCTATAATATGCAGTGCTGTGTAATATATATATATCTGTGTTGCAAAGAGTATGAAGTGTTGCATGTCTGTCTCTCCTTTCGTCTGTATGTCTATCTTTTTTTATGTCCTACCATCTGTCTGTCTCCCTGTCAGTTCATTTTTAACTCCTATGATTTGATGATTTTTTTTTTTTTCGTTGCCATGGGACATTTATATTCAGTTCATATGCGATCTCTCGTAAGGTTGGGGTAAAATATAAGGACATGGCATATTTAGAAATAATGCAATTAAACCAGAAAAATTACAAACTATTCATAAGCTGGAGTGCTGGCCTTCTGATAAGCGTTAACCCATGCCGCCACTTCCGCTGTGACGGCTACTGGCTACTGTGATGGTGTGGTGGCCGGAACGCCAATCGGAGGGACGCCATAAATCCACCTTTTTCCATACCCCAGTAACCTCACCAGCTCCTCCACTAACCCTGCCTCAATGCTCCATCCTTCAACCTAATATTATCTTCACCTCAACACAGCCACTTACCCCAGCTATACTACGTTTCCCATACTTCAGTCCTCTCATCTCCACCACCACCATCAGTGACACTCCCTCTGCACACATCACCTCCCTGCCAGTACTCCCCAACATATCCTACATCAACACCACCTTCCCACACCAACACAACCAACACTCTCATCACAATCACGTACTCACAACCACCACACCACGACCACACGATCATCACTACCACTACCATACTAGCTTCAGACATCACAATCACCACCACACTAGCAGCACCATTACAATACCAGCACCATTACTAGCACCAATCACCACCCAACACATTAACATCCTACCATCGCATCATACCACGCCATCGCCACCATAACTATGCCCACCTCACCGACACCACCACGGCACCACTTACTACCCCAAACACCCAACACTCTAGTCACCATCACCACCACCACCTCACCACCACTACCTCTCCTTTAACTTTTCAGATACAACTAGGCGTCTAGGCTCCTCACAAATTTCAGAAAGCAGCTTAAACTTGCTCATCATCATCATAATCATCACCACCACCTTCTCTTCTCAACTACGGATGAAGTGAGATCAGATTCAGAACCACAGAAAGCGAAACAACTAAAAAAAGGATTAAATTCAAGGAGCACAGCATTCTACAGCATTCCGATATATTGTACAAAGTGCACATATCATCCCGACCTCTGAATGGGGTGAGGTAGGGACCAGAGAACAAGACGAAACCTGACAGAGGAAGGAGTAACAGGAATCAAATTAAATGGGCCACACACTCATTCAGTCACCATCCAAGCCCCAGGAATCTTAACACTACCTCACAAACATAAACATTAACACATTTACACTTAGGCACTTCACCTTGCTCGTCAGCTAGTCACAAATTGAAGATAGCTGTAGTTCTTAAATGTAACCCTTCATCAAAGCCATATAATCGTTTATGACAACTTCATACATATAACCCCTTAATTTATAACTAATTATAATTTTAGTAACGAGATGAGCTGTAGGGGAAATGTATTACAGTACTGTGTAAAGGGATGCGGATACGTTACGAGAAAAAGAAATTACGTTATAAGACTTTGTGGCTCCCCCCCCTCTCTCTCTCACACACACACACACACACACACACACACACACACACACACACACACACACTCACAATGTACAGTACAGTATTTACTTTTTATGTAACTCATTATTGCACCAACACGTGTTCTGGGGACAGGTGGTAGGTTACTTAGTCTGACATTTACGGCAAGTGACCAGTTGCTCTTCCCTGAGTGGCGTTGCGTGAGCTGCAGACCCAAGAAACTCTCGGAAGTGAAACCTTATGAGCTAAACTCGACCCCCAGGTGTCAATTTCGAACTATGGTTACCACCCAACGAAGTACAGAGTCTCCTGGCCTAAAAGAAACCATTTGGCTTGTCACTCATGGTACACCAGAGTCACCCAAATGTATCACAACATCAACTGCGTGGGTTCTGGATGCCCCCAGAATCACACAACGAAATATACAAGTGAAAATGACAGTATTACAACGGGGAGTGGATATAAAAATAACTAAAAATAAAAAGAAGGGAGAAAAACTTAGAAACAAACAGAGCTACAGGGAAGAGTAAATGGAGGAACAATGCAAGGGACAACGATTAAAAAAAAGGAAATATATTAAAAAAAAAAGGAGGATGTGATTTAAAAAAAAAAATCACAAACACACACACAAACAAGGGAGAATCAAGAAGCAGGGAGGAAAGAAAATGGAGGGCGAGAGAAATAAAGTAAAACAGAATAACGATAAGAAAACAGGGAATGTAACGTAAAAAAAAAAAAATAAAGAACTGGGAGCAAAATGTATAAGTAAAGCGAACACCAAGAATGTAAACGAAAAAGACAAATAAAGGAGGGGTAAACAGTAAGAAATAAAGAGAAAAGAGAACCCAAGGCGAATCCGCGAAAAAAATAAAGATTGGGAAAGCAAATAAAAATGTATATGTAGTAAGTGCGGAGGGTGGAAGGAAACACCCAGGACAATAAAATGACAGAAAAAAAAAAGCAACGGGAATTACAAGTCTCCTCGAAACACACACACACACACACACACACACACACACACACACACAGGTAACCAAAGGACAAAAACAAGGGTGGTAAAGGGTATGTATAAAGGACGCAACAGGCAAGAGACAGAGCGACAGAAAAAAAAAGGGAAGGAAAAAAAAAACAGTGAAAAAAGGTAGAAAAATGTCGGGGCAAAACAAGGGTTGGGAAAAACAGACATGGCGCACATGGCTGGATACTCACATTACATCTACACGGCTCAGTACACACACGATGTACAAATTGATGAGTACACACACTACGCGAACACAGTTGAGTACATGCCCTTTACTTACACTCGTCTGAAAATACACACACACACACACACACACACACACACACACACACACACAAAACTACTACGGTAAAGAACAAACACATACCGATACACACAGTTGCATTCTCTCTCTCTCTCTCTCTCTCTCTCTCTCTCTCTCTCTCTCACACACACACACACACACACACACACACACACACACACACAGGCCGCACCCCAATGAAATTACCCAACATTCTGTCGAAGGGAGCCGGAAAAAAACACACCTCTTGCCTCTCAATTGTTTCCTCTTCTCTCCCTCACTCACACTTTTTCCTCCTCCTCCTCCTCCTCCTCCTCTTGTCCTGTCCTCCCTCCCTTTCTTCTTTCCCCATTAACTTTCTTCCTTTTACTCGACTTTTTTTATTTCTCGTCACACTCCCTTCGCCTTTTCTCTACGTCTGTTTTATTTTCATTTTTTCTCCATCATTCACAATTTCTCCTCCACCTCTAGTCTTGTCCTCGTAATTAGTCTTTTTCAATGCTTCTTTTCTTTGTATCTTCTCTGTTTATTCACTTTTCTTTTGCCTTTTCCTACTCTCACCCTCACTACCATTTCTCCTCCTCCTCCTTCTTCCAATGTATTTTTTTTTTATCCTTCATACCTTCTTCTATATATAAAATTCTTTTGTCTTTCTCTTCTACTTATGTTCTACACATTTCGTTTCACTTTCTCCCTGAGTCCCATGTTCTTCTTCTCCTTCACTTACTATCTAATCCTCTCTCTCTCTCTCTCTCTCTCTCTCTCTCTCTCTCTCTCTCTCTCTCTCTCTCTCTCTCTCTCTCTCTCTCTCTCTCTCTCTCTCTCTCTCTCTCTCTCTCTCTCTCTCTCTCTCTCTCTCCTTTCCCCCTTCGCCCTTCCTGTTCTCTGTTCTTGTATTCTTTCTATAGTCATTTCCTCTACTCTTCTTCTTCATCTTTCTCCTACACGTAAGTCTTCTCTCCTCGTCTTCCCTCTCGTGTTTTCTCTCCCCACACCCATTGTTCTCTCCTCCTCCTCCTCTTCCTCTAGTCCTATCCTATCTCCTTTTGTTACGTTTCCAATCACTTTTCTGAATTACTTCTTCCCCTCCCCTGTTTATATTTTCCCTTTTCGTTTTTCGTCTTTGAGAGAGGTGAAGTTAGTGAATGTACAGCGAGGTTAGATGGTGAGGAATTGGAAAATGTGAGTACGTTTAAGTACTTGGGTAGTGTGATGAGTAAGGATGGAGGTTTGGAGGGTGAAGTGCTTGAAAGGGTACAGCAGGGAAGAAAGGTTGCTGGTTCCTTGAAAGCAGTGATAAGAAACAGGGAAGTGAGCATGGAAGTGAAAAAGTTACTACATGACAGTATTGTGATACCAACTCTAACGTACGGAAGTGAAGCTTGGACATTGTTGGAAGGACACAAGTCAAGAGTGAGAGCAATGGAAATGAGTTATTTAAGAGGAGCCTGTGGAGTCACGTGGAGAGACAGGCTGACGAATGAGGATATAAAGGAGCGTTGTGGTGTGGATGTGGATGTGATAGGAAGCGTTATGAGGAACACACTGAGGTGGTTTGGCCACGTGGAGAGGATGGAGGGTGAAAGACTGACGAAGAGAGTGTATGTGAGTGAGGTGGAGGGGGGAAGAGGGAGGGGGAGGCCGAGGATGAGATGGAGGGGTGGGGTGGAGAGGTATATGAGAGAGGGGGGTGTGAGTTGGGAGCAGGGCAGTGAAATGGCGGGGGACAGGGCGACTTGGAGGCGATTTGTTTGTGGCCACCCCAAACGGGATTGAGGCGTCTGGCAATAGATAGATAGATAGATAGATTTTTCTCTCCTTTTTACATAATTCACTCTCGCTTCGCTTTTCCTTTACTCTCATATTTTTCTTTTTCTCTTCATCACTCGCATCCCCCCCCCTCTCTCTTTCTCTCTCTCTCTCTCCGTTTGTTGATTCACTTTTCGTGTTCATTCTTTTTGCGTTCGTTGCCTTTGTTCTTTCAATTTCTCCTCTTCCTTTATTTTCCCTTCCCCTCCTACTCTCTCATCTGTTATCCAATTTTTATTCTTTTTGCCTTCAACTTCTCCTTTCCTCCAGATTCCCTCTTTCCTCCTCCCCCTCTTCCTCTTCCTCCTCTCTAACTTAATTCATTCTCATTTCCTCCTCTCCTATCGTCCATTCCTTCTACCTGATTCTTTTCATTTTATTTTATTTATTATCCTTCCCTTTATTATTTTTCACTTGCTCCATCCCCCCCCCCCTCTCTCCCTCTCTCTTTCTCTCCCCAACTGTTTTTCACCGCTTTTCGCCTTCCAGTATTTTTCACCTGTCACTCTTTCAACGTGCCTGTCTTTTCATATTTATTATTTATCTATGTTATCATCCAGTCTGCCTGTTTTAATTTTCAATATATTCATCTGCACCTTCACCCCCTAAACCCACTCTTCGTTCACTCTTGGACCACTCTTAGTTCACTCTTAGTCCAATTTTTTTTTCACTCTTGGACCACTCTTAGTTCACTCTTAGTCCAATTTTTTTATCACTCTTGGACAATTCTTAGCTCCTCTTAGGTCACTGTTAGAACACTTTTAACCCATGTTATCTTTTTATCACTCTTAAAATATTCTTAGATCACTCTTACAGGAAATTTAACCCATTCATCGATCTTTGCTTACTGTAATACCATACTTAGAAAATGCTTAGACCACACTTACTGTAGATCACTTTTAGACACCATTCTTAAGTCGTTTTTAGTACACTTGTAAATATCTCTTAGACCAGTCCCAACCTGCCACCCCACTACTACTAACCCACTCCCAGCCCACATTCCTCCACTCTGAGCCACTCTTAGGCCCCTCTAGCCCACTGCAGCCCACTCCTTTCCGCCACAGACCAGAAGGACCAACAGTTACTGCGGTATGCGTTTTTTATTTACAGGGTGAGAGAGAGAGAGAGAGAGAGAGAGAGAGAGAGAGAGAGAGAGAGAGAGAGAGAGAGAGAGAACCACACCGCACCTCACCAACATCCACCACAACAAGCCAATTAACTCCTTCAGCCCAATAACCTCACCTGTGTTTCATCCTCGGTATCTCTCGACTATTTTAATAAGGTGATACAAAAATCAAACTAAAGATACAGCTTTCATGAACCCCATCACTACTACGACGCTCTCCTTACCTGACCAAAATCCCGACGACTTTATCCAACTAAGACGATACTTTCCAAACAGGAGTGAGTTACATACAGCCTTCATTAAGCTTTTCACTAACACACGTCTCGCCTAAGCTAATTGCAATCCTCAGGTGCTGGGAGAATAACTTGGAAAAAAAAAAAAGTCATCGAACTGAAAAAACTGACAGGTGCTGGATAATGTGTGTCTAACCAGGACAAAATAAAGTTAAGTGAAAATGAATGATAAAAAAAAAAAAAAAAGGAAACTGCGAAATGTTTAAAAGGCAAAATAGATGTGTCTTTAACGGAGGTAATTTCTTTATCTGATGGTCGATTATTTCACCTTGTCCAAATGAGGAACGTTGTGTGTGTGTGTGTGTGTGTGTGTGTGTGTGTGTGTGTGTGTGTGTGTGTGTGTGTGTGTGTGTGTGTGTGTGTAAGAGGTGTAGAGTGTAAGAGAGCGGTAATGCGTACACAAGAGCACCAGGAGGGTAGGCACATGGGGAGGCAGTAATGAGGTACACACACACACACACACACACACACACACACACACACACACACACACACACACAAAACCCGACTATCCACAACTGGCCAACCACCACCTCTCTCTCTCTCTCTCTCTCTCTCTCTCTCTCTCTCTCTCTCTCTCTCTCTCTCTCTCCAAAAAACTAGTCTGACACAGGCCAACTCAGTGCTCATTACTTAATATGCGGAAGTCCAATATTAATTAACGTAATGTAGTGCAGGTAGGCCTAAGTACATTCAACACGCAGGTAAGAGCCAGGTGTTTCAGGTGTGACGACTAATTAGGTACAGTATATAGGTATGAATTTTTTAAGTACCACATTATTTAAGTATGTTTTTTTGGCAGTGTATGTAGGCGTGTAAGTAGTGTAAGTAGAGCCATATATCAACTTAGGTGGGGATGTAGGTAGGATATATATGTAAGTAGGATTATTTTTTTGAGTTGTAAGTATGAATGGAGGTAGGGTCAGTAAAGTGTAGAGACATTTATTTCCTTTTTATCTTCAATCATTATAGGCATAAGTAAAGGTGCGGTAAATAGCAAGGTTATGTAGACATGCAAAGGATACAGGAAGGAATGTGGTCGCACTGCTGAACATCACTACCATTTGTATGGTAGCTCGTCATTTGGGTAGCTTTCTTCTCCAAAGGGAAAGCTATGTCCGATAAAACGGTTAAGTAAGTGGGTAGCCTTGCCAAGTACTGGTATGAAGATAAGCACGCTGATTATACAAAGAGTTACGAAGTTTGAGAAAAACTGTAACAAGTTTGCTACACAATGCGTAAGACAGGCAATACTGAAATTTCATATATTTGCTGTTCGATATAGTAAGGTAATCATACCCAAGATGAAACAATAAGTCTGAGAGATAATGAGTGAATAATAGTAAGCTCAAGAGATCAAGGATTTGGGATTATTAGTCTGGAATAATAACCACCGAGATAATATCGAAAGAAATATAAAATGTTTAGTCATTACCATCACTGACATCAACATCATCATTATTGTCACTATCGCCATCATCATCATCATCATCACCAACAGCCGGTGACTGTCCATTGCAGGATACCAGCTGCTTTTAACTTTCTGCCATCTGAACAAGCCTTTATCAAGGACGTATCCCCACCACGTGATAAAAAATATATAAATATGCACTTATAAGAACATAAGAAGAGAGGATAACTGCAGTAAGCCGGTTGGCCCATGCTAGGCAGCTCCTAGAAGAGTAACTGAACTACTAGAATGAGATAAGGAGAGCAAAGAAGAAGGCTCTCCCCCGCCCTCCAAACCCTCCAGCCGAAGCCGGCAGGAAAAAGTCAGAAAGAACACCATGCCGTATAGAAAAACTGGCGTGGACATTTTACAGGAAAGTGTGAAAGGAGAATAGAGACTATCATAGTGTAACCTGAAAAGGAAAAATTGTGAATTAGTATTGGTTATAAGATTTCCTTTATTTTAAATCCACCCCTTATCTGTCATATGCTTATCTAGCCTATGCTTGAAACTCTCAGTGGAAGAGGCGGCAACTACTTTACTAGGTGGCTTATTCCATTCGTCTACTACTCTATTACCAAACCAATTTCTACCGATTTCCTTACTGAAACGGAATTTTTCTAGTTTGAAACCATTATTTCTAGTTCTATCCTGTATGCTCACTCTAAGTACCTTGCTAATATCTCCCTTATTTATACCCTTCATCCACTTAAACACCTCAATTAAGTCTCCCCTTACTCTACGCCTCTCTAGCGAATGCAGACTTAGTCTTTTCAGTCTGTCTTCATATTACGGTTCCGGACGTCATGTATCATTTTTGTCATTCTTCTCTGTACATTTTCTAACGAATTAATATCCATTCTATAGTAATGACACCAGAATTGTACTGCGTAGTCTAAATGTGGCCTTACTAATGCTAGATAAAGTTTCAGTATTACTTTAGATGATCTATTGCTCACGCTTCTCGAAATAAATCCTAGGACCCTATTTGCTTTATTTCTCGCATTAATACACTGTTGCCTTGGTTTAAGGTCGTTACTAATCATAACTCCTAGATCTCTCTCGCATTCCGATTTTCTAATTTCTTTGTTATCTAAGCTGTATTTAGTATCTCCAATGGTCTTACCTACGTTAAGTACTTTACATTTTTCAACGTTAAATTCCATTTGCCAAGTTTTAGACCATTTGGCAATTTTATATATAGGGGCATAAACTAGGACTCGTACACAAGTGGAGATGATGATGATAATAATAATAAATAATAATAATAATAATAATAAATAATAATAATAATAAATAATAATAATAATAATTATTATTATTATTATGATTATTATTATTAATGATAATGATGATAAACTCTCAGGAATCGGGCCGCTATGTTTCATCTTCATATTTCTTGTGCAAGTCGGATTGAAATCTCCAGTAGACAACCCATTTATCAAAACAGACTTTTCCTTATATGGTCATAGCTCGTAAAGTACAGATAATATGGCAATGTTACATATACGGAAATTAACTACGACACACTATCTTTCTGTGTGATAAGCCAATCCACCTGTAGTTTCAAGATACAGGCTGGGACGGAAAGACAGACAGACACAATAACACAAGACAAATTTTTCCTTATATAGGATCATAGTAAAGTACAGACAATATGGCAACTTTACTTACACGGGGATCAATTACGACCATACTCTATCTTTGTGTGTGATATGAAGTCAATCCACCAAGTAGTTTCCGAGATACAGGACAAGACGGAAAGACACGCAGACGGACAGACGGACGGACAGGAGCGATTCCTGTATCACCATCATTTGGAATAATGGTGGGGATAATTACCGGCTAGTAGCCCTGTCCATACCAACCAGGCGAAATTACTGATAATCTCATTCTGACTCTCCCGTCTCAATAACTGTACAGGAATGACAGCAGTCCAGGTATGACCTACTGCAGGATCGAAATCTTCCCCTTCGAGATGAATTGCCAATAACAGCTTCATGCTATAGTAAGAAAGATGCAGGCGGAAGTGCAAGCATCGTAATGGCAGTGTGTGTGTGTCAGAGTCTACATGTGTCATTGGTGGAACAGACGAGGATCCAACCTAACACATGCTATTCTCTCTCTCTCTCTCTCACACACACACACACACACACACACACACACACACACACACACACACACACACACACACACACACACGGGGCGTTTAATTCCCGCTCCCGAGGCGTTTACAGACCAGCAAATGAAATCACAAACCAAGCTGTGCAAACAAAGACGAGGCAAAGAACAGGGAACAGACCATTGTGCTCTTATCTGCAGGCGGAAAGAGAGAGAGAGAGAGAGAGAGAGAGAGAGAGAGAGAGAGAGAGAGAGAGAGAGAGAGAGAGAGAGAGAGGAGGGGGGGGGCGGGGTAGTTTGGGTGGACGCTTAAAGGGGTGGAATGCAAATAAGGATTTTAGCCAATACCCTGTTGCATTGCCGGGCCAGTGTTGGACTTCACCTTTGCTTTCTTTCTCTCTCTCTCTCTCTCTCTCTCTCTCTCTCTCACACACACACACACACACACACACACACACACACACACACACACACACACACAGCAACTGAAGACGGAATATTACGACTCAGGCTCAATCCTAAACATGCACAATTAGGTAAGTATCATTTTCCACTTTCTCCACCTCTCATTTTTCTTAGTTTTTCCTCGTTAACGGTATTTCTCTCTCTCTCTCTCTCTCTCTCTCTCTCTCTCTCTGATCCAGGGAATTTGTTTGCAATGTGTTTTTCCGCGGAACACAGAATTGCAAAGATCTTTATCAGACAGCCTTTGAAAGAGACGGAAGACACAGAGGGAGGGAAAATAAAAGGTAGGAGAGAAGAGGAGAGGAGAGAGAAGAGGGAGGGGAAAAGAAGAGGAGTTATGAAGAGAAGAGAAGAAGGAGAGGAGGAAAATAAGAGTAAGAAAAGAAGGAAAAGAAGTGGGAGGAAATAAGGCACGGGAAAGTACAGGAGAAATGAGGGTATAAGAGGAAAAGAGGAAGGAAAAGAAAAGAAGATGGAGGAGAGAAGAGTATGGGAAGAATGAGAATAAGTGGAAGGAAACTAGAGGAATACGGAGGCAGTAGAATATGATGATGAGGGGAACGGGAAAAGAAAAGAAAGGTAATGGAAGAAGAGGGTGGGGAGGAGAACAGAAAAAGTTGAAGAGAAGGAGACTAAAGAGGAAGAGGAGAGATAAGGTGAAACACAGGAAGGAAAAGGTAAACAAAGAAGAGCAATGACGGCAGACCAGAGCGAGACCTGAGGAAATTATATACCGTCAAAGAGAAAGACATACAGACAGCAGCAGTAGCAGGAGTGGCAGAGAAGAGGTGTGAGGTACAGCATTAGACGTGAGGCAGTGGAAACAGGGGGCACTATTGAAACACACGAACTGAAAGTGGATGAGTGAGTTACGAGGTGGACGCAGGTTAGAGCACCATTTCATTATTCCTACTCTGGACATAGACTTGACGGCCAGTTCCAAGAGGTCCAACAGTCGTTCTTCCTACATGTCACACACTTTTATAAGTCACCATTTCGACACCAATACCAACCGTCCATACTAATACCTGCTTGGGCGGTCTCATTCAGAAATGGTGCACATGGCGGGGGTATTTATTTTTATGAATGTCGGCGGGTAGTGTAGACGAGAGAGTGACATCTGCTGAAACGAACTTCATATCTTCAAACTGTTCCCTGCTGCAGCCTGGGATTGAACACATCACTTCTCTTGCCACTTAAACGCCACATTCCCCACGGGAAAAAAAAAAAAAAAAATACACTAAGAGGTGCTGGGGCATTGGAAAAGAGACACAATATACTGGCCAGGGAAAAGCAGACAGAGAATACAAAACATCAGAGACGAGGTAGAGACCAAACACTAAAGTCACGGAAAGGGTGGTGAAGAGATGCAAAGTTATGGGAAGCAAAAGAGAAAAAAATAAAAATACAATCAATACATCAGAGCTGGGGAGAAAAAAAAAAGTTACAGCAATGGAGGGGCAATAAGGAGGCAGATCCAATTTAGAGAGAAAAAAAGGTATATGAAGCAGGGTTAGAGCTCCATAGGAAAGGAAGAAGAGAGGTGTGTGTGTGTGTGTGTGTGTGTGTGTGTGTGTGTGTGTGTGTGTGTGTGTGTGTGTGTGTGTGTGTGTGTGTGTGTGTGTGTGTGTGTGTGTGTGTGTGTGTGTGTGTGTGTGTGTGTGTGTGTGTGTGTGTGTGTGTGTGTGTGTGTGTGTGTTTTTAACAGCTGAGGCAGAGAACTGAATATGTGATAGAAAGTGGAGCAAAGGGTGTGGGATGACGATGAAGCATTACAGCAGGGGCGGGGAAGGGGTCTGATAGCTGACGTACGGTGAAAGTAGACAGAAAAGAGTGGACGAGAGGGCCGTGGAAGGCAAAATGGCTAAACACTGAAGATTGGGAACTAACAAGAGAGCAGAGGAAACGAGAGAAAAACTACAGCACAAGAGAGGCAACGAAAAGAGCAGTTACAGCACTGGAGATAGAGGCAGGGAAAAGGTATGGGTATATGAGGCACAGTTAGTGCAGAATTTAAGGACTACTGTAGAGAGGCTTAGCTATAGATGTAGTGGAGGAAGCAAAGATCTAAATGAGAGGTAAAGAAAATATGAAGGAAAGGACTGTGGATTGGAGATAAATCACCAGAAGTATAGAAAAGGTGTGGTGATAACAGCAAGAAGGGAAAGTGACAGAAAGAAGGTGAAGAAGAGAGGCGAGGAGAAGAGAACAAACAAAAGACAAGAGGAAGAAGAACCAGAGCACTAAAGAGGATAGAGCTAATGCATGCCAGAAAAAAGACAGAGCAGAAACAGAGGTAAAAGAAGTAGTGAATAATTTTGGAGTAAAGGAAGGTCAGTACACGAAAAACTAAAGGAAGAAAAAAAAGGATGAATTATTAAAGCAGAGATGACATGAACAAGTTAAGGAACAAGTGACAGGGCAAAGAAGAACAAACAGATAGGAGCAGACCAGCAAGGAGCAGGCAGAAGTGAGATGTGTAGGTGAGTTGAAGTACCTGACGTGAGGCAGAAGAGGTAAACAAAGAGGTAGGAAAGTAGGAAAGAGACAGAGGAAAGGCACAGAGGAGGTAAAGAAAAGGCACAGAAAAAGAGGGTGCACAAAAAATTACACTGAAGAGACAGAGAACATAGAAGAGGTAGAAAAAGGGATGCAGAGAAGATACAGAGAGGATGTTGCAAAGACCCACAAATAAGCAAGAGAACAGGCACAAAGGGAAAAAAAAAAAAAAGAAGAGGCCCAGAAGTGGATGGGCTGAGACAAGGGCGTCCGAGAAAACGTGGAGTGAGACAGAGGAGGACGAGAAGAGGTAGTCAAGAGGCGCTAAGTGTGATCTTTAGGATGGGTCACCTCTTCACCGGGACCTGACTCAATTAGCCACAGGCACCGAGGGGCGCACAGGTATGGTAGGTGGCGGAGAGGAAAAGGGGTGGGGGAGGAGGAGGGGAGTGAGAGGAAAATAGATGAGAAGGAAGGGAAAGGAGAAAGGCTAGTAGGATTGGGAAAGAGAGTGAGACGAGGAGGAGGAGGAGGAGAGAAAGGGAGAGGAAAGGGGGACGGGGGAGAGGAAAGGGGGACGCGGGAGGGGAAAGAGGGAGGGGGGAGAGTAGTAAGGTCGAGAATATAGAGGTAGGAAAGAGATGGAAAGGGCAAGGAGAGAGGAGGAGAGGGGGAAAAAAAAAGGGAGGAGAGGGAGAGACGAGAGGGCGAGGAGAGGAGGGTATTAGAAATGGGTCTAAAAGGGAGGGGAAGGAATAAGATATGTAAATAAGGGAAGAGGAGGAAGAGGAAAGGGGAGGAAGAGGGAATGGTTGGGAAGAGGGAAGGGTTGGGAAGAGAGAAGGGGGGGAAGGGGGAATGGAGGAGGTAATGGGAAGACTGAAAGAAAAGAGGGAGAGATGATAAAGAGGCGGGAGAGGAGGCTGTGATGACAGAGGGAATGGAGATAAAGAGGAGAAGAGTGCGAAAAGTGGGAATGCAAAAAGGAGAGAGAGAGAGAGAGAGAGAGAGTCAGAGACGAGGAAGAGGAAAAGGAGAGGGGGAACAAGAGGGGAGAAATGCGAAGAAGACACGGTGAGGGGAGGGGGAGAGGAAGAGAGGAAAATGAGGAAGGAGGAAAGGAGAGAGATGGGAATGAGGGAGAAGTGCGTGGAAAAGATAAGGAGAAATGTGAAAGAAATGAAGAGGAGAAACACTGAAATAAAAAATGAAATAAGGAGGAGAAGGAGGAGATGCAGAAATAAAAGGAATGTGCTAGTAGTGAAGGTGAGGACATGGAAAAGAATGATAAACCAAAAAAGCAATAAAATAGTGCCAGCAAAATTGATAAAAAACAATACATACTTTTTACCTATTTGTTTCTTCTTATCTTTGATTTAAGGTTCAGTACAAGCTCCAACCTCCAACACTCTACGGTACGATGTCGGTGAGGGCCAGGCTTGGAGACGCCAAACAGTTGAGTTGGGGATATGTGTAATAGAAAATCTGGCGACAAGAAAACGAGAGATGGGCACGATAACATACAGGGGAACTATGGTAGATGATGAGTGTGTGTGTGTGTGTGTGTGTGTGTGTGTGTGTGTGTGTGTGTGTGTGTGTGTGTGTGTGTGTGTGTGTGTGTGTGTGTGTGTGTGTGTGTGTGTGTGTGTGTGTGTGTGTGTGTGTGTGTGTGTGTGTGTGTGTGTGTGTGTGTGTGTGTGTGTGTGTGTGTGTGTGTGTGTGTGTGTGTGTGTGTGTGTGTGTGTGTGTGTGTTGTCCACACACGTGCACATTAGGTGCAACTTTATAATGAATATCATGTCTGTTTATCTATCCACCTGTGACTGTGACTGTATATGTATCCATTCGGAGTGTATATGTATATATGTCTCCCTGTATATGTATATATATGGATAGCATATAGATATACATGTTGCATACGTAATGTATGCACATCTGTACACATACCCAAATCTTTATAAATGCGTACCTATCCTGTCCATACAGTATGTCTATGGCTACATGTGCGTGAATATATACATATATGTATAGGTATATACGTATATGCATGTGTGCATACGTGTCTCTCTCTCTGCACACGTATGTGTGTGTCATTGTATCCCACTGCTCATTCTTTGTAATTCTAGTTACTGCAACAACTTTGTACCATGTGTGTCATTGTATCTCTGTTCAATACCGTGCTTGTAGTGCTAATTACTTCTATACCTTCTATGCCCAAAGGTACCGACGTAATATTTTTTTTTCTCATGCACCCTTAGCTGCTTGGCCTTCAGGGACAGTGTTCCGCAGAGCGTTGGGGCTTGTACTGAATGGTAAACAAAGAACCAAAATAAAATAAAAGTTGTGCTATGTTTGTTTTTCTGCTGTATATGTTTGCTTCTTTTTTCATTTACCATTGTGTTTCCTTACTGTGTTTGTAACCGTACTCAATATGATACTTTCTGTCCCATATATACCTCACTGCATCCCTTTGCTCTCATGTTGTGTTGGGGCTTGTAGTGAATGGCAAATAATCTAAAATAATAATATTGCCTGCTATGTTTTGGCACTGGCGAAACTGAGTTAGTGGATGAGTAAGATGCTGAAACGAGAGGAAACAGAAAAGCTCTGAAAAATGCCAAGCTACATGAGAAGAAACAAGGGAAGGTAAGAGAGTAACATTAATTTGATAGGAAAATGTGTACTGATTAGAAACAATTATAATGGCAACACAAATGAAAAACTTAAAGAAAATACCATAATTCAAACGAGAGAGAGAGAGAGAGAGAGAGAGAGAGAGAGAGAGAGAGAGAGAAGGGGGGTGAATTATGGAGCCAGATGTTTCTTGATGGAGAGTTACAGGTTCTGGAAGTGTGTGGACTAGGCTTGCTCCAACACTCTCCTTGATGTGCTCTCCATCACTCTCCCTCATACGCTCTCCACCAATCTCATACCATCTCCATCACTCACAGGTTCCACCACTTTCTCTAACACTCTCCACCACTTCCTCATACATAAACACCCCATTCATTCTCCGTCATTCATACACTCTCCATAATACATTCTCCACCACATTCCCTCACTCCATCACACACTCCATCACTCCACTTCTTACGCTCCACAACTCCCTCATTCATACACTCTCCACCACTCACTCATACTCTCTCCACAATTACTTACACACTCTACCACTCCCTCAAACACTCTCCACCACTCTCTAGTACACTTTCCATCACTCCATTACACTCTTCACCACTCTGGTACACTCTCCATCGCTCCATTACACTCTTCACCACTCTCTCTTACACTCTCCACCACTCCATTACACTATCAGTCTCTCGCACAATCACCACCACTCTATTACACTCCACCACTCCTTGCACCCCATCACGCCCTCATTCATACACTCTCCACCACTCCCTCCTACACTCTCCACCACTCCCTCCTACACTGACTCCCTCCTCCTCCATATCCCACTATGTGCACTAACAACAGCCACTCAAGATGTTATAAAAATCTTTGAGAGAAATTTCTATACACAAGGCACATACAAACATGAAGAGACATATACTACTACAGACACATCACCTAAATACACACTGTACATACACACATTCATACGTGCATACATACATAAGATCATGACATATACAAATACACAAGCCTTTTATGTATGCTTCCACTGATACTGTATTTATACCCTTACGTTTACAGGATCTTCAGTGACGTCAACAACTTGTAGAGGTCCCGGATGCGTGGCCATGTTGGAGGCATAAGAGGTAAACATTCAGATCCACACACACACTACCCTATCCTCACCAGCATCATCACCACCATCACAACTACCATCACCATCATCATTAACACCATCACCATCGCCACTACCCCCATCAACACCTAATCTCCAACATCATCACAAACGTCATCACTATCTTATCTTCATGACCACCACCAACACCAGCATCACTTTAATCTTCATCACCGTCATCATCACTACTACCACCACCATTACACCGTCTTCACTACCACCATCATCCTCCCTGCCATTACTTCATCTTCACTCCAACAAAGAACACTACCAATACCTATTCTCATCTCTACCTCATTTTCACTATATCCTACCTTCACCATCACCCCCTCATGCCTACCACCACAATCACCCCTACCACAACCCCATTTCCACCACAACCATCATCCTCGCTTCTAATTTATCTTCACCCCCTCACTATAATCCCACTTCACCACCACAATCACCACCACTGTTTTACCTTCACCATCCACATTATCACCCCATTAACACCACAACGACTATCTCCACCAGCACTATCACCTCATTTAAACCCCCACCACTATCACCACTTCTAACTCCATCACCCTTCCCCATCACCCTACCATCACCACCACGACTACCACAGCCATACTTCTATCCCAATCACCCCCATCATCACTCCCCATTTCTACAGCCAATACTTTATCTCCATCACCCCCACAATCACCCCATTTTCACCCCCCACCTATCCATCAGGCGTGATCGAGCACAATTTATATGTGTGTTGTCGTGTTGCAAATGCCAGATGGGGGTGTGCATTGTGGGGTGGAGGGGGGGGGAAGGGGGCTGATTAATGGCCGTATTGCAATGCTGAATATTTGATCACGCTGTACATCCACGCATACACATATACAGTATACACGTTTAGAGATACATGCCTGCTTCTCTCTCTCTCTCTCTCTCTCTCTCTCTCTCTCTCTCTCTCTCTCTGCTTCCCCCATCAACGCCCCAGCATCCAGCCCTAACCACATCAATGTTTCAAGGGCTCAGCAGTGCCGTGGTTCTGGCCCTTGTTTACCTCACTTAGGGGGCACCACTTCAATTCTGGACAGAGGCAGTGACAGAGCAGACATGAAGGACCACCCTATGAACTAACATCCACGCACCATTTAAACCTTCAGTAACACCAGTACCAACGCAATACCTATTTTCGTAACCAAAATGGGGGTAATATATTGCTGCACAAACTGACGAGATTAATTTCTCTTCTTCAATCTCTTCCATCGAGTAGTGAATGAGGTTCTATCTAATTTCTCCCACCTCATATACTCTTAAACAACAGAATCCCTAATAAAGTCACTCTCAGCCAAAATAATCCGAGAAAAGCAAGAATAAACTGAAAGAAAAAAAACGTCACACTCAGGAAGGGATTTATTTTCCTCCCAACCTCCCTCCCATCAATTAATGACGAAGGTTTTGTCTAATTTCTCCAACGCAATATTTTCTCTGCCAACGACTGAAGCCCTAATTAAGCCACTTACCAACAAATTTTACTTCAATTAATGACAGCCCACCAGCCAATAATGTGTTTCCTGTAATTACTGGATAACCCTAACTGCTCATTATTTTTTTTCCCTCCAACTAATGTCAAAGTCCACTTATTTTTTTTTTCTTACAGCTGTTAACTAAGCCTAACTTCCAATTTTTTTTTTCACCTACCTATTGACTACACCCATTCATCCACCTACTGGCTACATCCATTCATCCACCTACTGGCTACATCCATTCATCCACCTACTGACTACATTCATTCATCCACCTACTGACTACATCCATTCATCCACCTACTGACTACATTCATTCATCCACCTACTGACTACATCCATTCATCCACCTACTGACTACACCCATTCATCCACCTACTGGCTACATCCATTCATCCACCTACTGACTACATTCATTCATCCACCTACTGACTACATCCATTCATCCACCTACTGACTACACCCATCCTTCCACCTACTGACTACACCCATCCTTCCACCTACTGACTACACCCATTCATCCACCTACTAACTTCACCCATTCATCCACCTACTGACTACACCCATCCTTCCACCTACTGACTACACCCATCCTTCCACCTACTGACTACACCCATCCTTCCACCTACTGACTACACCCAATAATCCACCTACTGACTACACCCTTTACCAATAATATTTTGTTCATAACTAATTACTAACCCCTACTAACAAAACATTCTACTCTAACTATAACCCTAATCTACCAAACATTTTTCCCCACATCTACCGGCCAAACTCATCTATTTTTTTTTTCTAACACTACATCTGAACTTAACTTATATTCCATTTTTTTTTCATTCCCCTATTGATATTGACTAACCCTACCAACAATATTTTCCTTTTAACTATCTGCCATCCCTAACTGACAGCATTAACATTTAACTTTATTTATGAACCCCATCCACTTCGCAGTTGATCCTTGTGCGGTGTGATGCGGTGAGGATCTGTTCCTTCTCCCCTATGGGGCTAAGACGCGAATGAATGTGTTTGAATGGATGAGTAATGGGGAGTGTGTAGTCCTGTCTCGGCTACCTCCCTTTCCTTGGGGGAAGCAGCCTAGGTATATAGATAGATAGATAGATCCACCAACTAGTTTCCTCTCCATTAAATAAACACACACACACACACACACACACACACACACACACACACACACACAAAGAGGATGACCAAACAAAAACACACTTCTCATTACCACACACACACACACACACACACACACACACACACACACACACACACACACACACACACACACACACACACACACACACACACACACACACACACACACGGCGTTTTCAGAATATTAGAACACGTACAAGGAACTTCACTTCTTAATCCAGGAAGGCACTCGGGAACAAGATCAAGTATTCAGAGGAGGAGGAAGTAGAAAGAGAGAGAGAGAGAGAGAGAGAGAGAGAGAGAGAGAGAGAGTTACAGCAAGGAGGACTTTAAAGACTGAGTAAAACGGATGAACTGAAGTGAGAGTTGGATGAAAGGCAGCATAACAGGCGGAAGAGGAAGAAAGAAAGGAGAACAAGAGGAAGAGAAGTTGAACATGAGAGAAGTAGGGTAAGAGGAAGAACTGAGGACGAGGAACAGAGGTTATAATGAGGAAGAACAAAGGAAGAGAGGGAGAAGAGAGAGGGGAAGGATCAGGTGGAGTGGGATGATGAGAGGGAGACGAGAATAGGAGATACATGGAGAATAATAAGAAAGATTAAAAGGGAAGGAAAGAATAAGAAGAAAAGGAAGGAGTCTTGCAGAAGATGTGTAGAATCAGAGGAAGAGAGGGAATAAGATGGACAGGAAGAATAATAAGAGCAAGAACAGGCGAAAGAGGACAATAACAGAAAGAAGAGGAAATAGGGGAAAAAAAGGAGACTGAGGAAGAAGGAAGATAAAATGGAGGGAAAAAAGAAGTTTAGAGCAAGAGGAAGAATAAGACAAAGAAGAATAAGAGGAAGACTGCGGAAAAGAGGAATAAGAAGAGTTAGAGAAAGAGGGAAAATAAGAGGAAGAAAAAGATAATGAAGAAAAATATAAGGGAGAGAATAATGTAGTAAACAAGTGAATGACGTATTGACAGGCAATTCAAAGTCCCCTACCGGATAATAACCATACATATGTAGTAGACCTTGGGAGTAGATGGCTAGGAGTTGCGCGTTACACACCGTCATGGTATGGGGAACAACTATGTTAAGTTACATCAAAATCTGAACATGCATGTGGAAGTTACAGTGAGGACACGAAATTGCAGACGGACTGACGGACGTACTGACGGAACCGCGCAAACCTACAGTATGGTCCTCGACTGGTTTGACCGGTAGGGGACTAATAAGAAGTAGGAGGAGGATAAGAGAGAGGAAGAATTGGGAGAAGAGTTAGAAATGACCTGGGAAATATAAGGAAAAGGGATACTATCAATAGACAATACGGAGAGGGTGAAAAATTGTAAAAATAAGATGAAGAAAGAAAATAAGCGCAAGGAAAAAATTAAAGGGAGAAGGATTGTAAGAGGGAGAAGAAGAATCGAAGGAATAGGGAGAATGAGAGTAACAGGGAGCATAAAGTAAAAGAGAATAATAATAGCAGAAAAAATGAAAAGACTATGAGGAACAGGGAGAAAAGGCAGACTATGATGATCAGAGAAACTATCAAAAGGGGGGAGAATATGGGGAAGAGAATAAGAGATGGGGAAGAGAATAAGAGATGAGGAAGGAGAGAAAGAGGGGATGAACTTGAGAAAGGGGAAGAATATGGTGCTAAGCAAGAATAAGCGAGAGGGGGAAAATAAGACGCAGAAAGTGAGGAAGAGGGAGTGCATGATGAAGACTGCGTTAGTTAAAAGGAGAGCGATAATAAATGGGAGAGTAAGGAACTGCACCGAGAGATTTATGTGACAGGGAGACCAGAGGGAGAGGCTGTTAAGACCCTTTCAATGCGATTAAATCAGTCCTTTAATGATTTTACTCAGCTTAACCCCTTCGATATGGCAACGTCCTTTCTTTTCTTTTTTTTCCTGCCTACAGACGATTAAGATTAGGAGAGACTTTTTCATTTGGAGGGGTTTGGATTTAGCGTTAACCCCCCGTAAACGAGAAACCCTAAGATGAAAAATCGTCTGGAAGCAGCAAGAATAAATCATCGGAATAAGGGGTTAAGGGACACCTATAGTACCTAATGGACTTCAATCAATCCCCATTATAAATCCAGGACGATTTTTTTGCTTTTTCCAGACGATTTTAACTTACAATAATCTCTCGTAATGAAAGGGCTAATGAAGGCTGTATCAAACCCCTCCAGTTCGAAAATCCTCCCTTAAGCATCACAAAATCGTCTGGAGAAGGCAAGAATAAAAGGGAAAAAGCGTCAATGGAGTGAAGTGGTTTATCTCCTTCAGGTCGGCAATGTCTTCTAATTTCCTTTCTGCAGATACCAGACAATTTTTTTAACATTGAAATAGTGAGAGTGAAGAAAGAAGGGTGAAAGAGTGAAGACAATGAGAGAGTGGGTGACAGACAAAGAGAAAATGGAATGTGCGTGTGTATGAAGGAATGTGTGTGTGTGAGGGCGTGATAATATGATTGAGATAAAGAACAAAAGGAAGAAGAGACTGGACAGAGAGAGAGAGAGAGAGAGAGAGAGAGAAGGGGGCGAGGGAGGGAGGGGGGGAGAATATCCGGACGAGAGAGAACGACTACGGATTAACTGATTGAAAACGGAAATAAAGGGGACATGTATGGGACAAGTGTGTGTGTGTGTGTGTGTGTGTGTGTGTGTGTGTGTGTGTGTGTGTGTTTTATGATCTGATGTGGTGTAGTGCGGTATGAAGTTGACTGAGGTGCGTTTTGGTGTGGTGTTTGTGCTGGTGTGGTGTGGTGTGGTGTGGTTTGGAACGTGCAGACTGATGTGGTGTGGTGTGATGTGAATGCAAGTATGGTATGATGTGGTGTGGTGTAGTGGTGTGTGGTGTGGGATCCTCTCGAGCGTGTGCCTGGCCAAGTACTTGAAAGGCGAGAAGAGATGAAAGGGGTCGGTGTGAGGCGTGGAGGTGAGAGGCCCAGGAGCAGGAGATGCGGTAGGGGGTGTGGGGGAGGGAGGAGAAAGCAATAATAATAATAATAATAATAATAATAATAATAATCTGCAATAACACAAGTAAACACACTAATAAATCCTCCAAAATACACAACAACTATATAACCGTAAAATATAAACAAGACTGAATGCAGAATAGAAATAAACATAGCTACATCCCCCAAACTCTTATATTGTACAGTAATGCATAATCTTTCGTTGTTTATTTCTCTTAGCATCACCTTCCTCTCTCTATTTCTTATGACACCACCAAGTTTGCAAATCCTCAAAGCACAAACTTGATATTTGCTTATAAACAGACTGACGACCTAATGGCCTTTTCCTTTATGTTTTATCCAATCCCTATCCATCCCCGTCTGACCTGATTCAGCTATATTCAGGTCTCCCAGATTTATTATGCCTCAACAGATATGGCTTTGCTTAGCCTCACCTCATCTCATCTCATCTCACCTCAGTACTACACCGTGTCCCAAGCTAAAACAGATACCTAACACATCATAACCTGACAACATAACACAATCGAACCTGACCTCACTTCACTGAACCTAACTTTCCTTACCTTAACCAAACCTAATCAACCTTATGCTTTCGTCCAAGCTACACCACCCTAACTTCATCCAAATAATCTGCAAAACCCTGACCTCATTAGCTCTGTCAACCCTAACCAACCTAAACAAAACCTACCCTAATCCAACCAAACCAAACAAAACCTACATTACGCCACCCAAATCTAACCTAGCTTGGCCTAACCAAACTTACCCTCCTCAAGCCTGACGCCCCAAATAATTCTACTCTACTTTAACACAACCCAACTTAACCTACCTTATCCTACCCTACCTTACCCTAATCTAACCAAACTACACCAAACCAAACCCTACCCACGCCTAACCTAACTAATTCCACCCTACGGCTAACTTAACGTACTCAACCTTACCCTACCCACCCCACTCCTAGCTTAGGTAACCCGGTCCTTCCCCCTCCTGACCTCTGACGCCCTGGGGTCCCTCAACATCAATAAACAACCTCAAATCACCCGCTGGCTCACGTATCGCAAACCCACACACCCTTCCTCCTCCTCCTCCTCTTCTCCTCCTTATTCATATTCCTCTTCTTCTACTACTACTACTACTGCTACTACTACCATTTTTCTTGTCTGCTCTGCTCTGATGTAACTTTATCCCACAAAACTATGACATCTTTCAGTCCCTCACCCCATTTCCCGACCCCTTCCCCCTTTACTTATTAAATCTTTAAGTCCCTTTTTTTTTCAGTGGCTAAACCCATTTTCATCCCTTCTCCATAGTAAAGTCTTCCATTTCTTTGTCTCCCATTTTTCTAAACCTTCCCAAAGTATCGCCTGTGTGTGTGTGTGTGTGTGTGTGTGTGTGTGTGTGTGTGTGTGTGTGTGTGTGTGTGTGTGTGTGTGTGTGTGTGTGTGTGTGTGTGTGTGTGTGTGTGTGTGTGTGTGTTCTGTGATACATCTCATTTTTCCCCCTCCCCTCCACCTCCTCCATAATCTGCAAGTGGCCCTAAATTTCTTATACCTCCCATTTTCTGTAAACTACCCATTCCCTATTATCCCGACTCCTCATAACTACAAGTGGTTCATTTTTTTCTGCCATCCCATTAGTTTTAATCACTCCCACCTCCCACCTACGTGACACCCCCCTCCCCGACCTATTAACCAGTATGTGGTCCTATTTAGTATTACTTCCCATTTTCTTTATTGCACCTCCGGGCCATTTTTTACACTCCAAACTACACTCTCCTTGTGTGCCTTATTTCTTTCACCTCTCACTTTTATTTCATCATTTTCGGACTCAAATTTTTCCCTCCTCGTCCCATTTTCATCATATGACAGTTTTATTTTGTGGTAGGTGGGGGCGCTCAACATCCACTCACTCGATGTAGAGCTGCTCTCGGGTGTCTGCCCTTTCCTCTCCATCCTTCTTTCCTTCCATTCTCTTCTGTCTTTCTTTCCTTCATTCTTTTCTTGTCCTTCTGCCTATGGGTGATTTCACACTCCCTCTTCTGTCTTTCTTTTCTTCATTCTTTCCACTTCCTTCAGCCTGTGGGTGACTCTACACTGAGTGACAAGCCAAATGGTTTCCTGTGCACCAGGAAACCATTTACTACGCTGGGTGGTAACTATATGACCAAATTTTGGCGCCTGGTGGTTTAGTGGGTAATTATTGCGCTCCAATCGGATTGAGCCGGTGAAGGTTTATATCCAAGGGGTGGTTGGGGTTGATTGCTCATGTAATGCCACTCAGGGATGAGTGAGGCTGGTCACTCATCTTAAATGTCGGGACCAACTGCCTAGCCCCGCGCTCCTACGCTCCTCATGGGGCAATGTAGGTTTGGATGATGGATGGATGGATGGAGTTTTATTTATTTTATGCGACCTTATTTTTTTACTCATCCCATTTCTCTATCAACCCATTTCCTGCCCTCCCCTACTTCCTGCACCCTCTTCATTTTCTTGCACCCACTATTTTCTAAACTTCACCCATTTTCTGTCACGTTATTTCCTGTCTCAATCCACTTTCTGGTCCACCCCCATTTTCTGCACATCTTCCATTGTTTTATAATCCCTATTTGCTGCCCTTCCCCATTTACTCTCCCATCCCATTTTCTATCACCCCAAATTTTCAAGCCACTCCCATTTTCTCTCCCCAGCCGAAACTATTGTATTTGTAAGTGCCAATTCCCTCCCTCCCCTCCCAAACCCCCCGTCAACTGGGCCCACCTGGACTCTGATGGATGCAAGTGGCAATTTTCCTGCAATATAGGAGTGTTACCAGTCGTTAGCGAGAAAAATGGAGTGACAGAAACGATATTTCACGCCGCCACACCACCGACTTGGAGATGCCACGAGGAAGAGGAGTGGGGGGGGGAGGAGGAGGCAGAGGTGGGGAGGAGGAGAAGGAAAAGCAGGACAGATTAGGAGGAGGAGGACAATGAAGATAGCGGACGAAAGAAGAAAGTAAAGGTAGAGTAGGTGGTGGCGAAAACGAGAGGAGATAAGAACAATAATGGGAAAACAAGGAAAGTGAAATGAATAAAAAAAGTGGGTCATCGAAAGATGGAAAAAGATATTCTATAAAGCGAAGGAATCCAGACAACCTGTGAAAAATTTAGAATAAAGAAAGTACCGTATAGGTACTCTGAAAATAGGAGGTAATTATATTAAAAAAAAAAAAAAAAAAAAAAAGGATCAATAAAAGAAGAGGTGGGAGGGCTGGAAATATGAACATTGATGAAAAACGAAAACTAGGAGAACCAAAAAAAAAATTGAATACTGAGTCAAGGATGGAAAACTAAGGGATAGGAATCAACTAGAATAGGGAATTAAAAGGAAGGGATGGGGTAAATGGGGTAAGGAATAAAATCACCACCACCACCACCACCACCATCATAAACCTATTTCTTACTGATAAATTAAGTCGGTAGTCTACCAATCGGAAATGCATACGTACATACATACTAGAAAGTGGAAAAAAAAAATAGGATCTGGGTATAGAAATGGTAAGAAATCAATGAGCTGGCAGAAATTCTTCAAAATTATGTAAAGAACGTTCTGACCGTCCATTCACCATAAGCAATTTCTTCCTTCAGTTGACCGAGTAATTGAATAATGTCCAGCTGCTTGCGAGGCTTGCAGGCAGGTAAGGTAGTGCTTGTGCTCTTTCTTGCCTGCCTTTCTGCTTGCCTGCCGAACTGTCTTCTTGCCTAAAAATGTGCTTACTGTCTGCCTATCTACGCCCCTACCTGTCTTCTTGCTTACCTGCCTGCCTGCTGCCTGTCCAACTATCTATATACTTAACTACCTGCCTTCTTAAATGTTTGCCTGCTTCTTTGATGACTTGCTTGCCCAGTTTGACTACAAGCTTACTTAACTGTCTGCTTACCTGTCTACCTAACAACCTACATTTCTGTTTACCTATCTGCCTATCTGTCGGTTTTCCCAACTGCCTGGCAACTGATCTAACTGCCTTCGTGCCTGCCTCCCTACCGCGCCTGAGCTGCCTGCAATAAATAAATAAAGTGGAGGCAATATCGGCAGCCCGGCATTATGCAACCCCAGCGCATTCACAACACAAAGATTTTTCAACATTCATTCAGGATTGCAGGAGAGAAAGTTTGTGTAGTCCCCCCTCCCCTCTCCATTCCTTTTGAAGTCCCCCCTACGTCCTCCTGCTTCCCACCTCCCCTTCTGAAGTACACCTCTCTCCCCCTCTTCTGAAATCCCCTCCTCCTTTTCCTCTCCTCCCCTCCTACTGCAATCCTCACGCCCACGCTCTCCTCTCCACTTCCTCCTCCCTCTTTTCAAGTTCCTTCCCCTCTTCTCGCGAAATTCCTCTTCTCTCTTACACCCCCCTTTCTGCCTTCTTCCTCTCTCTCCCCTTTCTATAGTCATCCTTTCCACCCCCTTCTCCAACAAAACCCCCTCACCCATCTCCTGATATTCCCTCCCCTTCACTCCTCACGTGCAATACCCCTTCTCCCTCCCCTCCCCTTCCCTTCCCCCTTCACTCATTACAATACCCCGTACCCTCACCCTTCCATCCTGCCCTCCCCTCTACCCAATTTGACTGTGGAAGGGAGAGCTGCGTGGGAAAGAGGAGGATGGGAATGGAAAAGGTTGAAAAATGTGAAGGTAACAAATCAGAGAAGGGCAAAAAGAGATAACGAAGAGAGAGAGAGAGAGAGAGAGAGAGAGAGAGAGAGAGAGAGAGAGAGAGAGAGAGAGAGAGAGAGAGAGAGAGAGAGAGAGCATACTTGACGGATGACGAAGGAAGGGCATGGAACAGACGAAGGAAGAGAAGTGAATGGGTAACTGAATGGGAAACAGAAAAGGAGATAGACTCTGGAGGGTACTGACGATAGACTGATGACAGACAGACACTGTAGATAGACACAGACAGATAAACTGAAACTTGAAAATGAGAAGAGAGTGCATATTTGAGAGAGATAAGAACGAAGGAAAAGCTGTTTGATATATGCAGAGAAGAAGAGGTTCGTAGGCTGGTGGGCGGGAGGAGAGAGAGAGGGAAATGATGGAGAAACGGAGGGAAAATGTTGGTGAGAAAGGAAAACGGTGGGGAAGGGGGGAAAATGGTGGAGAGAAGGAGGGAGACATGGCAGAGTGGGGACGAAATGTTAGACGGGAGGGAAAAGCTAGGAGAGGGGGAGGGAAAATGTTGGGGAGAAGTTGGGTAACTGTTGGAGAAGAGGAAAACTGATGGGGAAGAAATGTCTGAGGAAGAAAAAAAAATGTGGGAGAATAGAATGAAAACCACGGTGAAGGAAGAAAAGGGAAGGAAATATACGGAAAACGCAGAAGAGGAAGGAGATGAAGAAGAGACAGATGGAAATAATAGTTGAAGGAAGGAAACTGGTGAAGAGAGGAGGGATAATGCTGGAGAAGGAAGGGAAAAAAATGGAGGAAAGGGAGAGAAAAATTTGGAGAGATGGAAAGAAAATGCTGGAGAGGGAAGAAAAATGAAGGCGAGAAAGGAAAAAATTTGGGTAGAGAAGGCAAAATGATGAAGGAAGATAATATGAAGGATGGAGAAAGAGAAATAAAAATGCATACAAGGGTGAGAAAACGATGGAGAGAGAGAGAGAGAGAGAGAGAGAGAGAGAGAGAGAGAGAGAGAGAGAGAGAGAGAGAGAGAAGGGTAGAGGTGTGAAGTGGGTTGGTCTCAGTGCGTAGGCGAGAGTGCGATCGAGTGAAAGATGAGAAATGAAGGTGTGTGTGTGTGTGTGTGTGTGTGTGTGTGTGTGTGTGTGTGTGTGTGTGTGTGTGTGTGTGTGTGTGTGTGTGTGTGTGTGTGTGTGTGTGTGTGTGTGTGTGTGTGTGTGTGTGTGTGTGTGTGTGTGTGTGTGTGTGTGTGTGTGTGTGTGTGTGTGTGTGTGAGAGAGAGAGAGAGAGAGAGAGAGAGAGAGAGAGAGAGAGAGAGAGAGAGAGAGAGAGAGAGAGAGAGAGAATGAATAATAAGCAAGCAACTGACAGAGGCTCAGATACTGAAAAGAGTCAGGGGGATAGACGAAGAGGAAAGAGGAGAAAAGGAGGGGGAAAGAGGAGAAAAGGAGGGGGAAAGAGGGAGAGAAGGAGAGGGAGACGGGGAGAGAAGGAGAGGGAGACAGGGAGAGAAGGAGAGGGAGACAGGGAGAGAATGAAGGGGAGAGAAGGGGAGAAGGAAAGGAAGAGAACAGATGAAAGGGAAAAGAGAAAAGGAAGGGAAGAAGGGGCGACTGGGAAAGAATGATGGGGAAGGTGGAGCATAAGGAAGGTGAGAGAGTGAGTGAAGGAAGGCATGAAAATGAAAGAAAGGAAGAGTGAAAGAAGGAGTGTGAAGGACGGGGAGGGAGAGTGAAAGAATGGAGGAGAATGAAGGATGATGACAGTATGATAGAAGGAGAGGGACTAAAAGAAAGGAGAGACAATGAATGAGAAAAGAAATGAAGGAAAGGAAGGAAAGAATATGAGAGAGAGAGAGAGAGAGAGAGAGAGAGAGAGAGAGAGAGAGAGAGAGAGAGAATCATGAAAGACACGAAAGCAAATACGCAAGGCAAAAGTGAAACCCAAATACCGATTTCAAAGCGACTGAAACTTGAAGGAGAATGAGGAAGGAGGGAGAAAAAGAAGGAAAAGGGAAACACATATTACGGAAGGAGAGAGAGGAAGAAATGAAGAAACTTGGAGAGAAAAAGAAAAAAGAAACGCAAACTGGAACGAAGAAAAAGTAATGCAGGAATCTGTGAAATGCGGAAAATAACTACAAAGATGAAAGAAAATGAAAAGTAGAAAAATAAGAACATAAAAGAAGAAATGAAACAAAAGAAGAAGAAGAAGAAGAAGAGGAGGAGGAGGAGGAGGAGGAAAATTAAACAAAGAGAAAGAACACACCAAAATAAGAAAATAATAACAATGAACACTGAAAACGGCCGTCTGCATTCTCTCTCTCTCTCTCGACCGCAAATTGCACTCGTAACGACCCAACTTGGCCTCACGTCCCCCCAGATCCATAATGCAGGCAAGGAAAATACAGCGCAATTAACAAAGCATGAAGCAGCAGCCAAAATTAGAGTACGAGATATAAATAAAGAAGTTTACCCCCACCGCCCACTCTAGTTTGGGAAGTTTTCTTGTTTTTCGTAATCTTGCTCTTTTTTTATATATATCTTAAGGTTTTCTTACCACTTTCTAAGGACTTCTTTTCTTCTTACTCTTTTCTTCCATATACACTACCATAACCTTCTTCTTCCATATGATTTTTTCCCTTCCTTTTCACTTCCTAAATCCTAATAATCAGGTTCCCCCTTTTAATGGGCAAACTTTTCTTCCTTCACAGACCGGTGAATTTTCCTCCAAACTCCCTTCCATATATTTTCTCAAAGTTTTCATTTTCACTTCTTCGTATTTCTCCCTCTCCATTTTTTTATTCTTCCTTTATACTTATACCTTCTGAGATCATTTTTTTTCTTTTTTGGTCAATGTATCTTCTTATACCTCCTCTAACCTTCTTCGGCCTTTCCTTATTCTTCCTTTTCTTTTCTACACCTCTTCCAATCGACTCTACTTCCCAGTCTACGCCTACTCACGCTCCTCCTTTCCTTACCTACTTCCCTTCCTTCTCCTTTCCTCCCTTCCCTCACCATCCAACACCTCTTGTTCTTACTCTCCCTCCACCTTTCACCACTGCTTATTTCCGCCTCACCACGTCAATCCCTAGTCAAGGATCTTCACACAACAATTGCCATGTCTATCCACTTCTTCACCCTCGTCTTTCAGCTTCTCCTCTTCCTCTTCTTTTCCACTCTTCTTCTCTTCCTGTCTCCTCCGATTTCTCTAGCTCTTGCTCTTCTCTTATCTGTACTTCCTACTCCTCTCACATCTGCACTTCTTCCTCCTCTTCCTCCTTTTCTTATCAATTCCTTCTCTTTCTCCTATTCATATCTATCCTCTTCTTCCTCCTCCTCCTATGAATCCCTCCTCCTCCTCAACCTCCTCAACACTTCCTCTCCCTCTCCTCACTCCCATCACTGTCCCACACCTCACCCTTTTCCCTGCTCTCATTCTCCCTTCTCCCCTCCCCTCGCCGCCTGAGCACGTTTGAAGCTCCCAATCCCCCGCTAAGCATGTTTACGCCACAAGAGCACGTAGATCAGCTTCATGGTCCTTGGGGGAATTCACTGTGAACAGCACAAATTTTCAGTGTTCCGTATACTGTAGGTCTTTATACTGACCATTTCAATAAAAGAACGCCGTATTTATTTTTTTCTCGCTGCTACCAGACCATGTTATTCGGCTTAGGAAGAGTCCCCTGGTAAAGAAGTAGTAGTAAAGGGCTTTACCTAATCCTTTCAGTTCAAAAGTCTCTGCAATGATGGACAATATCGTGTGGAGACAGCAAGAAATAAAATACAACAAACTATATGTATTGTTTCAGTTCCTGTACAAATCGCATGAGGTTCATCTACATACACAAGTATCTATCATACTGCTACTGTAAACCGTATGTACGAGTATTCACTTAGTTTACATATTACCATGGAAAAATGTTATACATAGTTTTCAATATAAATATGGAACAGTCCTATTATTATTATTACCAATATTTCTTTAATTACAATTTTTATTATTATTTCCGATCAAAGCTGGCTGGAGTGAGAACCTAATGTTTTAACATATTTCCACCGTAATAGAGTTTATACGGAAGTCAAATTATTTCACCATGTAACACAACAGCCTCTTAATGATCAACAGAACTTGAGCTGATTGCTTTCCTTTGTAGTCTGTACGTCCTCTACTCTTCCTCCCTCCTCCTCACTCACTTGTCTTTGCCACCTAACCTCCCTCCTCTGCTTCCCCCAACATATCTTCTCTACTATAACATTCTTCCTTCTCTCCCTATATCCATTTAAAACATCATTTCTCTCCACTCCCCTTTTCTCCCCCACCTCTATAACATATTTCCTTCCTTCCCCCACTCCTCCAACATACACGCGTCTCTCTCCTCTTCCCCTTTCTCTCCCCCACCTCTATGACGTATGTCCTTCCTTCCCCCACTCCTCCAACATACACGCGTCTCTCTCCTCTTCCCCTTTCTCTCCCCCACCTCTATGATATATTTCCTTCCTTCCTCCATTCCTCCAACATATATGCGTCTCTCCTCTTCCCCTTTCTTCCACCTTCTCTCTCCTTCCCATCTAACCCACACGCTTCTCTCTCCCAAACACCATTCCCTCCCCCACCCCTCTTTACATACCCCTTCTCTCCTCTACCCATCTCCATTCCTCTAATCAACTCATCTCCTTTCCCCCACAGCACCACTCCACCACCCCTATATTACATTTAATTCCCCCTCCAATCCTCCAACATACGATTTCACTCTGTCTTCCCTCCCACACTCCCTTCTTCCTCTCCCCAACTTTTAGCACCCCCCCCCCTCTTCGGCAGCACTCGCATCACCACACAACTCCCCGCAAGTCGGCAACCTGGAGGCAGAGAATAAACTAAGACGCTCTGGGATTATTACACACACACACACACACACACACACACACACACACACACACACACTCTCTCTCTCTCCATAGGTATTTGCACACCTGTCTCATTACCTCTGTCTAATTATACAGCTACCTGTTCATTCACATAACTTTCCTACATATGTACATAATTACTGGCACACCTACCATTATTTCCACAATTAATTACAGTTTCATGCCCAACTACCTACCTATGTA